>NC_060138.1:757205223-757506681 GCF_021461385.2 Schistocerca piceifrons
TCTCAGAAAGGTGGTTATTTCAATTGTTTTATACTTTGCTATAATCAAGGAGCAATTGTGGGCATAGCAGGGTAGCAAGCTTTGAGTCAGCATTCGGAACATGGTATCGTTAGTGGTAATTCTCGGGAATGGAATAAACGAGGTGAAAATAGATGTTATAAGCTGAAGCAATTCGAGCTATGTAATAGCGGCTTAATGCATAAAGATGAACTAGCGATATTTGGGATAACGGAAGTAGTGTTTGCCCTTATTGTATCAAGTAAGAACAATCATAGATTGGAATGAAACCTGCGAGTTCTTTTTTAATATTCCACTAAGGAACAAAGAGATGCACTGTATGGAAGCCAGCTAATATTGTGAAAGGCTCCTGTTTCCTGGACTAAAGTGAATTTATCACGTTCATACACACATCAAAAAGAGTTTTGCCTATCCCCGGTTCCCGGAACTCCTGAAGACAGACGTTGACTGTGGTTACTGTATCACAGACGCAGTCCCTTTGACTGTTCAGAGATGTCACTAAACCCGCCCAAAGATGTAAACAGCCATGAATGAGCAACCCTATTAGACGCAGGGGTCCGACAGCAGATCAGTGCCAGTCATTCCATCAGGAGGGAGGTACCCGGCTCGTGTTGTCTGTTGTTCAACCATGCCTAGATGGTCAATACCGCGGTTCGAGTGCTTCTGCAATGTTACTTTGTGCCAGGAAGGACTCTCAACAAGGAAAGTGTCCAGGCGTCTCGGAGTGAACATGTTGTTCTGACATGGATGAGATACAGAAAGACAGGAACTGTCGATAACATGCCTCGCTCAGGCTGCCCAGGGGCTACTACTGCAGTGTGTGACCGTTACCTACGGATTATGGCTCTGAAAAGCCCAGACATCAACGCCACCAAGTTGAATAATGCTTTTCGTGTAGCCACAAGGCGTCATGTTACGACTCAAACTGTCCGCAATAGGATGCGCAACTTCACTCGCGACGTCCATGGTGAGGTCCATCTGCGCAACCACGAGCCGGCCGCTGTGGCCGAGCGTTTCTAGGCGCTTCAGTCTGGAACCGCGCGACCGCTACGTTCGCAGGTTCGAATCCTGCCTTGGGCATGAATGTGTGTTATGTCCTTAGATTAGTTAGGTTTAAGTAATTCTCAGTTCCAGGGGACTGATGACCTCAGATGTCAAGTCCCATAGTGCTCAGAGCCATTTTGGCAACCACGACACAATGTCAGTGCGGTACAGATGGGCCCAAAGACATGCCGAATGGACCGCTCAGGATTGGCGTCACGTTCTCTTCACCGATAAGTGTCGCATAAGCCTTCAACCAGACAATCGTCGGAGAAGTGTTTGGAGGCAACCCGTCAGGCTGAATGCCTTAGACACACTGTTCTTCGAGTGCAGCAAGGTGGAGGTTCCCTGCTGTTTTGGGGCGGCATTATGTGGGGCCGACAAACTCCGCTGGTGGTCATGGTAGGCGCCGTAACGAGTGTATGATACGTGAATGCCATCTTCCGACAGATAGTGCAAGCATATCTGCAGCGTTTTGGCGAGTCATTCGTCTTTATGGACGACAATTCGCGTCCACATCGTGCACATATTCTGAACTACTTCCTTCAGGATACCGACATCGCTTGACTAGAGTGGCCGGCATGTTCTTCAGACAAGGACCCTATCGAACATGCCTGGGATAGATTGAAAAGGGTTTTTTATGGACGACGTGACCCACCAACCACTCTCAGGGATCTATGCCGAATCACCGTTGAGTAGTGGGACAATCTGGACCAACAGTGCCATGATGAACTTGTTGATAGTTTGCCAGGACGAATACAGGCATGCATCAGTGCAAGAGGACGTGCTACTGGGTATCAGAGGTACCAGCGTGTACAGAAATCTGGACCACCACCTGTGAAGGTCTCGCTGTATGGTGGTACAACATACAGTGTATGGTTTTCATGAGCAATAAAAAGGGCGGAAATGATGTTTATGTTGATCTCTATCCCAATTTTCTGTACATGTTTCGGCACGCTCGGAACCGAGGTGATGGACAACTTATTTTGATGTGTGTATATACCTGTACGGATATCTGACCTATTTCCCAGATAAATTATGTTAAAAATCATGTACATTCATGATACAGGATAAAGTCACCGCGTATAGTATTCCCACATCAACAACACCAATGAAGACCTATTGATTTTCATTCTGAAGTTCGTTCCGTCTCTGATTACCAGAAGCATCTAAATAAACTCCTGCTGGGTTGAAGGCATACGGTTAGGAAGCAACCTATCTCATAATAGTTACTTTATTTATTGTTTACGTATTAAATTTATTAAATATTGTATAAAACGAAACTTATTTAATGCTTAAATGGAAATTTGTATTATATCTTCCAGCCCCTGGTAAAATAAAAGGAATTGTGAGTATTATGTTCTCTAGCTTGTTATCGTCACCAGATGAACTGAAAACCTGTCAACTAAGGAGGTCTGGTTGGACTCGAGCAGCGACGGCCTCTCCTCGCTGGTTCATCTGTGCTTTGACGAGCTGATACACAGATGATCTGATAATGATGTTAGGAAATGAAGCCGGTAACATTTCCATTTGTGTGAAATCATACTGTTATTGGTTGTGTACTTATCCGTGTCTTCTTAAATGAGACGATCTTTACACGAATTGAGCGAACGTCTGGAGGGTACCATATGTAAGGGGAAAGTAAGTGTTACACGATCAAAAACACTATCACAACGTGCTTAATAGCGTCGTGGTCAATCTTTGCAACACAATATAGCAGCGATTATGCTTGGAACGGATTTGACAAGTGCTTGGTGGGCTTTGGAGATGTGTAACTCTGAATGACTACCTATAGCTTACACAATTCTCGTAACTTACCGACTGAGGCATTGTGGTTGCGGAGCTGGCGTCATACATCTCACTATCAGGAGGCTAATCTAATACATTAACTTGAGTTTGTCGTGTTCCTCAAACCACTGTAGCACGTTAACAGTTATCACTTTGGGTTAGTCTAGTGACCACTGGATGAAATGAGTTTACCTTTATTATTTGAAAGCTAAAGTGGCTGGGCAAAAATGTGCAAACGCAAAAGAAGGATACATTGCCATGGCGAATACGACTGGCATTCAAGACAGCTCGGAATGAATTAATAAGTTCTCGTTAGGGTTTTCAAGGGACCCTTATACCACTCTTCCTGCAAAATAGTTGCAAGTGGATGTAACGATGATGGAAGTGACTTTCGATCAAGCAGTGCTATTTGCTAATTGCTCATTAATATTGAGATCTGCTGACTGTGCTCACGCAACCAGTCGTGGACCATACGATCTGTTGCAAAACAGTACCACCACTGGGGAAAAGACATTGCACCATGGAATGGACCTGATCAGCCAAAGCGGTGACATAATCCTTGAAGTAATGTGACCTTGCAGAGTAACAATGGGCCCCACGGAGTATCAAGACCGATCTCCGCCATGTTTCACTCTCGGGACTTAAATTCGGTCAGAAGTTAGTGTGAAAGAAGTTATCCGACGGAATTAGTTTGTTCCATTGCTCTATAGACCAGGTTTTATGGTTTCGCGACCATGTATTTCTAGCAAGGCGTTTGTACCGCAGATGAGTGGTTTGAGCCTTCCATCTCGCCCTGCAATTCCCAGCGTACGGATCTCCCTCATTGTTGTTTTGGCGCAGACATGGTTCGCAGGTGCGACATCCAGGTTTGCAGTGACTTCTGTAGCTGTCGCCAGAATCCTCTTCAATGACCGTCCGTCACAACCACACTACACACACTGTCGTCCGCGTTGTGTTTTAGCAGATGAAGTATTTCCGCTTTTTCTGTATGCGGCGTTATACTTAGATAAGGTGCTTCTTGCAACACCAAACACTTCGGCTCCATTACTTACGCAAGTACCCACCGTACGAGTACCAAGTCGCCCACGTTAGAATTCACTGGAGGACTGTGGACAGGTGTCGTTCGTGTTCAAATACAACAGTGAAACCTCTATCCTTGGCTACCAGCAGCATTTACACGTATATCCGAGCATACGTTCCCTTCGCTGTGTATTTTTGTCCAAGCCTTGCATCATCACTGCTTTGAAATATATACATATCTGCGTTTACAGTGTCTTATTTTACAATCTGGACATTATTCATCGAGGTAATAAATATCTCTCTCAATTTCTGATTCTTTTATGATATAATAATTAAAATTCTACTTCGAGATTTCATAGATGCTGCTATTCAAATGTTCTTCTTCTTGTTCTATACCTGTTCTTCGGCTTATTGCCATTCACAGTTATAACTTTTTTGTACAGCACTAAGAACTGATCAGCCATTTACTTCATGATGTTTTGGATGTCACTGTTAACTGTTGAATGTTATTTCCAACTGTCAAACATGGGCTGGTGATACCTTTGGTACATGTGTGTGTGTGTGTGTGTGTGTGTGTGTGTGTGTGTGTGTACGCGAGGGTGTAAATCGGTGGGGATTTATTGTGATTAGGTGTACATCTGGATGCATTTTTTTTTTTGTTTCCTTAATATGTGTGTGTGTTTGTGTGCGTGAGTGTGTGTGTACATTTCATAGGTGGAACCAAAAAGAAGTACTCCCATTTAGTTGTAATTAGATGAACCCAAAGTGACAATCATGAAAATAACAGGACATGCAACAGAGGACGATGCAAAAACACACATCAACGGAGTCACCGTCGCTCGATACCTGCCTGCTGTAAGATAACTAATGTTAGTCCTTGTAGAAATTTCAGGTTGCGTTACCATAAATATTCGATATGCAGTTATATCAAGCGATGGGAGATTTTCCAAGCAAGTAACTAATGAAAATAATGCAGAATGAAAACGAACAATAAAATAATAAGCCAAGCTTGCCCTGTGTGAACATCAACATCACTTAATACAAAATCAGCACGGGCACGATATGAAACTGCACAGGAACCTGATGTGGCGGATGCAGCAAAGACATCAAGGTTCGATGAGGACGACCGTGGAGCAACTCAGCCAGCGAGCGACCATCTCGGGGCTGAGAGCGATACGAAGACAAAAAGAGCAACAACGCGTCCTCCCGAGAATGCGACTCTTTCAACTTCAACATCTGTGACTTGAAAGTCCGGACCAATTGTTCAACGGCACCGTTTGACTGAGGCGAAAACGGCACGGACGTCAGATGTTGAATATCATTGGCCTTGCAGAATGACTGAAATTCTGCGGACATGAATTGTGGGCCATTGTCGGAAACAATAGTCTGTGGAAGACCTTCAATGCAAAAGATAGCGGACAACGCTTGGATGGTGGCAGATGACGTCGTGGAAGACATCTTGACAACAAAAGGAAAATTACTGAATGAATCGACCAGAACTAACCATCGAGCATTCCAGAATGGACCAGCAAAATCGATGTGCAAGCGTTGCCAAGGGGAAGTGGCTGTCGGCCATGCAAAGAATTTCCGCGGCGGTGCGGATTGTTGTTCGGCACGCGCCATGCAAGAAGAGCACATATTCGTAATCGCAGCATCGATTCCGAACCAAGTACAGTGCTGACGAGCAAGTTGTTTCGTTCGCACTATACCCCAATGTCCTTGGTGAAGAAGCCGTAAGACAGAGGACTGTAACGAATGTGGTACCACGACTCTGGACTGATCATTATCAGAACGCAACAACAAAACACCACGTCATACAAAAAGTCTCTCCTTGTGAGCAAAAAATCTGCGAACTAATGGATCCTCGATCCGTGACTTTGACAAGGGCCATTGAGTAGCAACAAAACGCAAAACGGTAGCAAGGACAGGGTCAGCAGCTGTGGCTGTAGCTACACGACGAAAATCAATCGGAAACGATTCGACCACGTCATTGGTTTCCGCATCAATGAACATGCAAGCAAGTTCGGAAGAATCGAATGCTCTATCCTCACATAGACGAGAAACACTGTCTGAAGGCTCAGTCTCGTTCACTGATAGTACCTGATTGACTATAGACAAGTTAAACAACTGAAATAAATCTAAACCAAACAAGTTCACAGCAGAAGAAGAACGAAGTACATAAAATGACACAAGTTTTGTTTGTCCCTCGTATGTTGCAAGAAGGCTGCACTGTCCTAACACAGGGATCTTGTGACCTGAATATGTAGTTAGCTTAACATTGGCGGCACGCAAGGGAGGTGTGCCCAGTTGTACGAGTCTTTATTGATCAGAGAAACTGCAGCTCCGGTATCGAGCTGGAATGGGATCACGTTGCCATCAATGTCCAAGTCTACAAAAAGTTTATTGTCCTGCTGACGACAAGAGCGACTGTCTCGTGCAACGTGAACAGACACTGGTACAGACGCACTCGCGACTTGACGTGATTTCCGTCGATGTCGACGCACACTTTTTGTGGGACGAACACAGTCACTGTTAGAGAGAGTGACACTGGGCGGAGTGGAATTAACTACATGAATGTCCATGGGCGAAGGTTCACGAGCCTGAGTATTCTTGGTTCGATTCCGGCGCGAAGCAAAGGGCCTGGAATGGTCGTGAGTGTCCGATCTGAGCTTTTTCTGGCAAGCACTTTGAACATGTCCTTTTTTATTACAGAAAAAGCAAATAGCTTGGCGTGATGGGCAATTCTCACGCGAATGTCTAGTAGCACACTGCGGGCATGACTTTAGTACTGCATTTGCATGCTGGCGCTGGACACGTGGCTGCGCGGACGTGCGCGAGGGCTGTTTACAGTTCCGTGCAGCTCGCCCGGCGGGCCGGTTAACGTGACACACAGCTGGCGAAGTTTCAAAAGAGTCCTGAGCAAAGTCAAGTGTGTCTTGCCTATCCAGTATGTCCATCACTTGTTGAAGGGAGGGATTGACTAGTTTCAAAATTTGATCCCGTATACGAACATCAGAAACGTTCTGTGCAATTGCATCACGCACCATAGTATCTGAATACGGGAGTCCACATTCACACTCGAAAGCACAATCCCTCGTAAGGCCTTGCAAAGTTGCAACCCACTCCCAATTAGTTTGACCGGCCGTACGTTTTGTACGAAAGAACGTATACCGTTTTGCAACTACATTAACTGATTCTTTGAAATATGCATCTAACGCCGACAAAATTTCGTCGTAGGACAGAGTTGCTACGTCACGTCGGGGAAATAATTTCACTATCACAAGGTACGTCTGCACCCCTACACACGCCAGTAAGTGAGGCTGCCGCTCGTTACCTTGAATTCTGTAGGCGGCGAGATGGAATCCAAATTGGCGTGACCACTCCGTCCAGCTTTCCATGGCCGCGTCAAATCGCCGAAAAGGTGGTGCAACAGCATGTTGTGGCTGCGGGAGCGGTGGAGCGGCGGCCGCCGCATCGTTTTGCATTGCACGTTGACCCTGGACGAGCTGTCCAAGGGCATCCAATAACGCCTGCGTCTCCTGATTCTGCAAGCGATAAAATTCGGACAGTACATCTGGAGATTGTGGCGAAGCCATGACGCAAGTAAATTAGAGCAATACGACCGTTAAATCGTCGTCGCCAAAAATGTTGTGGACTGACAAGACAGCCAGTCCACAGTGACGGGTAACCGAAAGGCACGCGCTTAAACTCACGCACGCTGGCGTGAGGTCTGAAACAGGATACGTAATGAATGCTATAAAGAAAAGTACGTAGCTGCTGGAATACTTAACTTTAATCCACAATTGGTGAACATTGGTCTTGTTGATACTGTATAATCATCTCAATATAACTTGGTGATGGCGCCTTGCTAGGTCGTAGCCATTGACTTAGCTGAAGGCTATTCTAACTGTCTTCTCTGCAAATAAGCGAGGCTTCATCAGTGTTGCATCGCTAGCTAAGTCGTCCGTACAACTGGGGCGAGTGCTAGTACGTCTCTTGAGACCTGCCGTGTGGTAGCGCTCGGTCTGCGATCACTGACAGTGGCGACACGCGGGTCCGACATGTACTAATGGACCGCGGCCGATTTAAAAGCTACCACCTAGCAAGTGTGGTGTCTGGCGGTGACACCACAGATGGTCCATGTAGTACATCAACAGACTTCTTCCTTTGACGAATTGTTGCAAGGAGCCCAAAATCATTTTCACTTCGTCCACAGCTGCCGTGGTGCCTTCCAGTACTACCACACATCCCATGGATGCCCAGGCGAATGAGTCCCGTAGCGTAAGACTCCCCACACCGGCCTGCGTCCGTGGCCGGTTTCGAGCAGCCTGTCACCTGCATGACGGTGTATCTGGTCGCCATAATCGACCTGATGTAGCAAGAAACATGGTTCATCCAATCAAGCGACACGTTTCCGTTAATTTATGGTCCTATTTCGACAAGTCTGTGCACACTGCGATTGCAGTTGATTATTGTTGGATCAACATGGAAACACGTACAGGTCGTCATCTGCAGAGCCCCATCTTCAACAATCTGCCCTGAATAAGTGTTCCGAAACACTTGTAACTGCACCAGCATTGTACTGTGTGGCCAGATCTGCCACAGTACGCCGCCTATCCCGCTTTACAGAGCGGATAAGCCTGCAACCTCCGCGTTCGGCGAGGAGCATGGCAGGAACGCGGGTGGATGCCATCCCCCGCCCCCTAATTTTCTTACTACAGTAATATATTTTTGTCGCGTCTCTTAATTAAATTATTGTCAATGCTCAGTTTTACTTCATAGAGCTTATTACTTGCGAAGTCAACTGAGAATTGCTAAATGGCGCTGACAGACTACGCAATAAAAAAAGAACAAATCTCTTGCGGTGGAGCATGCACTTAGCTAGTGTGTCACTTTACATACTCACAAGTACATTGACACTTCAGATATTCACACTGTATAATGAGCTCCACGAAAATAACGTGTGGCAAGACTAAACACACTTCTTCCTCATTTTGACGTTGCATTCTTTAATGATGGAACCAGACTTGACTCCTGTCTGAAACCTAAGCTGTAAGATGAGAAATTTGTAACATATAATCAATTCCCGCTACCCAGTCAGCCTGACTAGAGAACTACTTATTATTACAATAATGGTCGCCTGTCTCTTGTGTGACTGTTGGCCACTTTTGTATTGTTGAAATTAAAAGATTCTCGGAAATCTGGGACCGATATCTTGCTAGTATCATTGTCGATAACAACAAAAGTGGTCGAATTCACGATTTCTGGAATGGACGTACTGTCTATATACATAATTCAGTTTGGACGGAGCCCTTAGTGTGCGAGACATAATCGCACCTGGCCAGTTTCTCTACCATTGTCAGGTCTTTGGTTTTTGTGTTCACAGACCGATTTTTGACAGTTTTAATCGTTGGTCACCGCACAGCTACAGCAGTTCAGTTTTCTTCTGTGTAGTTATGGGTGTTGTAATGAGCAGTTCTGTTGACTTCTGCATTTCAGCATATTACTTTCATATTTTAAGGCCTGATGTATTACATTTTTAAGTAATAAGTGTACAAGTTGAGCTAGTATATGGTGCCCTTTTTGTCAGTAAGAAACACAGTACAGTAGATTATTTCAGTAAATCTTATTCCGGGATTTCAACTACAGAAGATGGTCCACGTGGTTCGAAAAAACGTTTTACTGATAACGGCCCATCTACTTCAAATGCGAACAGCAGCAGCGATACAGGTATTGTTGTAGGTAAAACCTAATTATGTTATGTAATTGTTTGTTATTTGGAGCACCAAAACAAATCTAATTTTTCTGTGTGTAGAAACGGCAGTAAGTCGAGAGAATGTAGGACAAAATACTAGTGGATGGTGTGTGGAGAACACAAGCTAGCGGTGCTCAGTGTGTAAAGATGTACGGAATATGAGAGTGAGTAAATCACAGATTATTATTTCGATGGGTCTAGTTTGTGGAGGTAAACAAGCTCAAGGTAAAACAATTGAGAAAAAAAAATTATAAACATGGGAATTCTGCAGCCCATTTAACCACATGCAGACGTGGAAAGAAGAGAAAATAGTGTGTTGTGTAAAACCTTGTAGTTGAACACTAGAAATAAATTTTTGTGAGTAAAGGGAAAGTAGCAAAAAATAAAAAATAGTATTTAAACTTTCACAAGCTTGTGGACATACAGATTCAAAATAATCACCACGAGAGCAAAACACTGCTCTGTCAGCTGTTACCCAAGAACTGTTTGGAGAATTAGCTAGGTATCTAAAGTATTTTCAGTGCGTTCGGTGGCCTCAACATTTAGATTAGTGCCAGCAGAATGGAAGTCCTACCAGGCTTTAAATGGTCATTTTAATAGGTGTTCGAAAGACGTGATTAGAAAATCAAATGTAAGGGACGAGTTCAAAAACCGCAGAAAATACTATCGAGTCCTGAGTTCGCTTGCAACATTCTACTGCTTATTGATGTTCTTGAAGAGACTGGTATCCTCTCACAGAACCTACAATAGACCGGTGCTAGTATCCCGTCGTCATGCAGGGCAATTATGAAGTGAAGAAGAGCCACTGAAGAGCTGAAGGAAATGTCAGTCCTTGCGTGAAGAAAGCAAAGAAAAGTCTTTCATAAGGGCTTTTCAAAGTCATTTTACTTGTTCCCAGAAGAAAATCAAGCAGAATGACTTTCGGGATTAATATAAAACGGCCTTAATGCCAATTTAAGGCAAAGGCTAATTTCTAATGACAGTCAAGAACTCAAATTCTTCATAAAGACACTGATATTCTGGACAGTAAAAGATGGCCGTAAGAGATTGCGAGCCCATGGTTAGAAAGGGGAGGAAGCGTAAAAAAACTGTGTGAACGTTTTATTCTTTATTTTATAAATGTAAGAAATATTTCAAAGATTACACTCGCAATAATGGAGAGAACATTCCTGAAAACCTGAAACCAGTTTTTGTTTGTGTTGATGCACTCCCTGTGAGCACATCGGACTGTGGAAGAGACTTCAGCACATTCAACTTATTTACGGTAACATTGCAGAAGTCTGGTTCCCATCCCCCATTTTTACAGTTCATTGCAATTGGGGGACCTCCGCTGCGTCTATGAAACTTCGAGCATTACAACAAAGAATCGATAGAAACACACAAGCAGGCCGAGGAGAGAAAATGCTAGAAGGCTAATCTACAAGTTCAGCACTCTGAAGTACACTCCAAATTATGGGATCTGCTTTAAGTCAATCTCCCACTACTTTTATTATAAATACAGCACTGGTGCTGAGGTGAGGACATACAACTCCTTGCCGCCTACTCGTTGGCTCACCGGCCTTTAACTAGTGATTTTTCTTTTCTTTTTTTTTTAAAACTGGTCTCTGCGCACATGTAAGCTATATGAATGTTTCCCGTCACTCTCCGTGTTTGACGTATTATTTTCTTTACATAGTTTATTCAACCTTTTCGCTTCAACATGTGCCATTAAAAGCCAACTTTTTTAGAGATAAATATACCTTCTTATTCCAAGGAGATGTGAATGAAAAATATACTAGTTCTAAAAATGAAGTGTTTACAAAATTTATGTGTTTCTTTATTTAAATACGAGTTTCTCGTCTTTTTCGCATTAAATGTGGATTATTAGTTGATTTTAAAAGGTTAACCCGTGCTTCATTATACATTTATGTTCAAATAAATGAACAATTAATTTTTATTTAAGTTTATTTAAATTCTGTCTGTCTCTCTTCCTGCTGATTTTCACCAATGACCGATAATTCTATTTCAGTAAAAACTGAAGTGACGTGAACAGAGACCAGTTGATACGGTTCCATACTGTGAATCATCCTTACAGATACTATTTACTGACCTGAATTTATACTGATGTACACTCTTTTTATCCAGTCATATCGTTTCTTCGATTCCCAAGCTACTGAGCATTTCGGCATTCAGGTAAAGACACAAAGTTTACTGAACTACTGGCCATTAAAATTGCTACACCATGAAGATGACGTGCTACAGACGCGAAATTTAACCGACAGGACGAAGATTCTGTGGTATGCAAATGATTAGCTTTCAGAGCATTCACACAAGGTTGGCGCCGGTGACGGCAGCTACAACGTGCTGACATGAAGAAAGTTTCCAACCGATTTCTCATACACAAGCAGCGGTTGACTGCCGTTGCTTGGTGAAACGTTATTCTGATGCCTCGTCTAAGGAGGAGAAATGCGTACCATCACGTTTCCGACTTTGATAAAGGTCGGATTGTAGCATATCGCGATTGCGGTTTATCGTGTCGAGACATTGCTGCTCGCGTTGGTCGAGATCCAATGACTGTTAGCAGAATATGGAATCGGTGGGTACAGGAGGGTAATACGAACGCCGTGCGGGATCCCAGCGGCCTCGTATCACTAGCAGTCGAGATGACAGGCATCTTATCTGCATGGCTGTAACGGATCGTGCAGTCACGTCTCGATCCCTGAGTCAACAGATGGAGACGTTTGCAAGACAACAACCATCTGCACAAACAGTTCTACGACGTTTGCAGCAGCATGGACTATCAGCTCGGAGACAATGGCTGCGGTTATCCTTGACGCTGTATCACAGACAGGAGCGCCTGCGATGGTGTACTCAACGACGAACCCGGGTGCACGAATGGCAAAACGTCATATTTTCGGATGAATCCAGGTTCTGTTACCGCATCATGATGGCCGCATCCGTGTTTGGCGACATCGCGGTGAACACACATTGGAAGCGTGTATTCGTCATCGCCATACTGGAGTATCACCCGGCGTGATGGTATGGGGTGCCATTGGTTTCACGTCTCGGTCACCTCTTCTTCGCATTCACGGCACTTTGAACAGTATAAGTTCAGATGTTTTACGACCTATGGCTCTACCCATCATTCGATCCCTGCGAAACCCTACATTTCAGCAGGATAATGCACGACCGCATGTAGCAGGTCCTGTACGGGCCTTTCTGCATACAGAAAATGTTCGACTGCTACCCTGGCTAGCACATTCTCCAGATGTCTCACCAGTTGAAAACGTCTGGTTAATGGTGGCCGAGTAACTGGCTCGTCACAATACGCCAGTCGCTACTCTTGATGAACTGTGGTATCGTGTTGAAGCTACATGGGCAGCTGTACCTGTACACGCCATCCAAGCTCTGTTTGACTCAATGCCCAGGCGTATCAAGGCCGTTATTACGGCCTGAGGTGGTTGTTCTGGGCACTGATTTCTCAGGATCTATACACCCAAATTGCATGAAAATGTAATCACATGTCAGTTCTAGTATAATATATTTGTCCAATGAATACCCGTTTATCATCTGCATTTCTTCTTGGCGTAGCAATTTTAATGGCCAGTAGTGTATTAAGAAACGACTGTTCCCTAAACATAGACGAAAAACTGAACTGAAAACTACCTGTTGGCATTCAACACCAAAATGCACTGAACTGCGTCGACTGTTTTCTATCGACTGCTCCCATAGACTGAATTCAGTCTAAAGAATGAATGAATTATCAGTCGATACGTAAAACTATAGCTAAATGAGTCCATTGCGTTCCAAAAACCCGTTGAATCGAAGTTTTCAGTTGGTTGCTCCCATCACTATCTTCACTACTAAAATAATATTTGCTCAAAACAGAATCACTCTGACAGGCGACAAGCTTCCCCGATTCAAAAATGCTCGTTCAAAGACGACAGGCTATAGCAATCCTCCCTGCGTGAAAGTTCTCATGGGTCAGTGGATTCCGTTATTTGCATGTCCGAAAGAACAGATACCATCGGTGACCATTCAGCTCTCTCGAATGAAGTGATAATTAAATAAAGACCCTAAGCTGCTGACAGGCTTTGATAACGGGGACAGTTGAAAACGTGTGTCCCGATCGGGACTCGAATCCGGGATCTCCAGCTTTCATGGCAGGCGCTCTAATCGTCGCAGCCACCGTGGGCACAGAGAATTGTGCGACTGCAGGGATTTATCCTTTGCACGCTCCCCGTGAGACCCACATTCCCAACCTAATGTCCACACACTACTTTCGTAGTGCCCCTGCCCACTATGCTCATTAATCGCGGCAGGCAGTCTTACCGAGTCCCGTAAGAGTTCGGGCCCTGCGTATGTATCCGCACAGAAGAAGAAGGCCAATGGTCGGTTAGCCTTAATTACATGAAGATGGTATCTGTGCTTTCGGACATGTAAGCGGGAGATCCCGGGTTCGAGTCCCGGTTGGGGCACTCATTTTCAACTGTCCCAGCCGGCCGGTGTGGCCGTGCGGTTAAAGGCGCTTCAGTCTGGAACCGCGTTACCTCTACGGTCGCAGGTTCGAATCCTGCTTCGGGCATGGATGTGTGTGACGTCCTTAGGTTAGTTAGGTTTAAGTAGTTCTAAGTTCTAGTCGACTGATGACCACAGAAGTTAAGTCCCATAGTGCTCAGAACCAACCATTCAACTGTCCCCATTGATGTATATCAACGCCTATGGACTGCTTAGGGTGTTGATAATTATTATTTGATTCCTCATTTGTCGATGCTACGTTAAGGAGGTGTATGACAAAAGTAATGAAACTAAAAATACAGCGAGTGATCTGGCAATGCTGTGTTGTTTAGATCGGTGTGTTCATCCCGCATGCTCAGTCCGAGTGTGAGCTCCGTACGGCCATCATTTGATTTTTGAGAGCGCCATCAGTGAAGCTGCTTTTTTGTTGTGCGTTACTAAAATGCAATTTAGAGCAACTTCTTTCCGTCAACTTTGTGTTAAACTTGGGGAATCTGCGAGTTTGGCCTTTGAAAAGCTGAAACAGGCGTTTGGGGAACGTTCCTTATCAACAAGTTGTCACTGGCGCAAATCATTTTTGGAAGGCCGACGTTGAAGATTAAACTCGCTCAGGGAGACTTTCAGCTTCGGAAGTCGACGAAAACGTCGAACGTGTGCGTGCTCTTGTTACATCAGACCAACGATTAGCAATAAGGATGGACGACTTCTTAAACACTTTCACCATATATCAAAATTTGACCGACGTTTCACACATGCGAAAGATTTTTGCCAAATGATGGCGGAAAGCTTCACAGCAAAGCATGTTTTACATGTAGCAGCTCTGTGAGCAACTCTGATAAATTAATATGTCAAAAAATCCGCCTCAGTGGCGAAATGTTACTGGTCTTTACCCGCGTTTCAGCTAGAGAAATCTAGCCTTCTTCAGAAGCATAAAATAAACTAATACATGCCAGAATAAGGCACGGTCAAACATAAAAAGCTAAAGTACGGTGGTACCATGTTAAGCTACGTTACTTAGCTGAGGAACAGCCCCGGCCCCACTTCGTGGGAAGCGGCCGGTTAGCCGCGGACACTACGTTGGAACTCACTGTGGCACGCGGATATGTCGAAGAAAGGTATGCACCGATCATCTTTAGAGGGTTGCCAATGACCACAAATGGTTCAGTCGTGTGGTCACCGGAGGCAATTCCTGGGTTTTTGAGCACGATCTAGAGACAAAGCGGCTAAACGAGAAGTGTCACACTGACAAGGGAACCTCCCCATCGCATCCCCCTCAGAATTAGTTATAAGTTGGTACAGTGGATAGGCCTTGAAAAACTGAACACAGATCAATCGAGAAAACAGGAAGACGTTGTGTGGAACGATGAAAAAATAAGCAAAATATACAAACTGAGTAGTCCATGTGTAAGATAATCAACATCTAGGTGGCTGTGCGCCGGCGAGCGCCGTGGTCCCGTGGTTAGCGTGTGCAGCTGCAGAACGGTAGGTCCTTGGTACAAATCTTCCCGTGGGAGAAAATTTTAATTTTTTATTTTCACACAATTACCAAAGTTCAGGCACTCACATATAATCAACTTCGCCCTCCAAAATTTCAGGACATGTTCAGATTTGCTTGGACATTAGCAGGATTTGACGGTCTACACACGGAAAAATTTGAAAACGTTAAAAACATATGTTTTGACAGAGCACAGACAAAACTGTGCGACTGTGAAACTGTTGCATTCATTTGTTGCAGTTAATGTGACAAACTCTTATGATTTCACACTTTTTGGGAGTGATTATCACATCCACAAGAAAACCTAAATTGGCCAAGGTAGAAGAATCTTTTTACCCATTCACCAAGTGTACAAGTTAGGTGGGTCGACAACATATTCCTGTCATGTGACGCACATGCCGTCACCAGTGTCGTATAGAATATATCAGACGTGTTTTCCTGTGGAGGAATCGGTTGACCTACGACCTTGCGATCAAATGTTTTCGGTTTCCATTGGACAGACACGTCCTTTCGGCTACTAATCGCACGGTTTTGCGGTGCGGTCGCAAAACACAGACACTAAACTTATTACACTGAACAGAGACGTCAATGAACGAACGGACAGATCATAACTTTGCAAAAATAAAGAAAGTAAACTTTTCACTCTAGGGAAGATTTGAACCGAGAACCTCTCGTTCCGCAGTTGCTCACGCTAACCACGGGACCACGGCGCTCCTGAACACGGACTCTCCTAGATGTTGCCTATCCTACACATGGACTACTCAGTTTGTATATTTTGCTTATTTTTTCATAGTTCCACACAACTTCTTCCTGTTTTCTCGATTGATTTGTTTTCAGTTTTTCAAGGCCTATCCACTGTGCCAACTTATAACTAAATCTGAGGGGGGTGCGATGGGGAGGTTCCCTTGTGAGATACATGCTTGACCGAGGAAAGCTCAATGAGCAAATCACAGATCGACACAATGATTTGCGTTTTTGACAGCAGTGGTATCGTGCATAAACAATTTGTAGCTCTAGTATATACAGCCAACCAACTCTTTCAGAAAGTTGTCCTCAAACGTCCCAGGGAAATCGGATGGGACCTGAGATTGAAAGCAACTAGATGCCGCGTCATGACAATGCCAAATGTCACACGACCACTTCCATCACGAAAGTTTTTTGACCTCAAAAGGCATTCCTGTTGTTCCGCAGCCCTCTGTTCACCTGATCTGATCCCTTGTGACATTTTCTTTTCCCTAAATTCGAAAATGTCATAAAATGACGTCATTTTAGGATCCTGGAACACACCCAAAAGAATGTGACCGACATGTTGAAGGCCCTAACAGTTGAAGTGTTTCAGCGCTACTGCCAAGACAGGAAACAAGCTGCCGACGAGAACTACTTTGAAGGGGACAATGCTTTCAGTTGAAAAAAATAAATAAATAAAAATTCTGGTAGATAAAATATCAATCTCAATACTTTCCTCACACAGCTCGTACATAGTTAACGAGTCAGGCTCTCGTGATGTCACCAGGCGTCAGTAAGTTTCGCGGTGCATAGGAGGGCGTAATCTTTTGTCTCATCAATGTAAGTCAAATCTTCATGTCAGTACCAGCTTGATTACAGCAATGAACCTCTCTTTTGGGGTAGGCGAATGTGTATAGTAAGTAAGATCTAGAAACGACCGACTAATGGCTTGAGAGGGTCACTACCGCTGTGTTATATTTAAAAATACGCTTCTGCACACTAAATATCGACAATTTATTATTCTTCCATATTTATAAGTGTCCTACAATTGTACGATTTCCCAGTTCCTACAGAATTAAGAAACTCAGTGAGGCGATCTTAAACGAGAGCTATCTAACTGAATTCATAAAACAAAAGAAAATTTTCTGTAGATGTACCGGAAACGTGAGAGCCTCGCGTTACTCGCGTCGATTGCTTCCACGAGCGCAGCAGTCGATGCCAGAAAGTGCGGCGCGAAGCAGGAAAGAGAGGAGCTGCCGCCGGCGTCGTGTGATCGATACGGCGCCGCCCCCGCCCCCGCCTCCGGCCGCCTGCTCGCCTCCCGTCGCCGCCCCCGCCGCCCTACCGCATGCAGCCGACTCTGGCGATGGCGCTCCCCGCCACAGCACGCGGGCCGACGCCGCCGCCGACGCCGCCGACGCCGCCCCCGAGGTCGCAGACCCCAGCCGGACGCCCGAATCTGGGGCGGCGTGGCGCGACGCGACGGAGCGCTCGCCGAATGCCCTTGACGGATAGCGCCGATCTGAGCATGCGTTCTCCACGTCGGAGAGGCGGAGTGGAAACACCTTTGCTACCGCAGACGTGCAGTCGAGTGATCAGGTACTCTCTGCGGTAGTGTAGGATAATCTCAGATATCCTGGTGACAGCCCAGTATCATACAAAGAGAAATAAATATTCTGTGTCTTTGGATCAGCACCTCAAGCTGCTGTCTCTGCACCCCTCAACCGTCTTGAACACACTTCCACAAAATGAAAATTAGGAATCTGTGCACAAATGTTTCAAAGCTGGGAGAAAATTTCTGGCACAAAATCATTAATCCTGAAAGAAAATTTGCTCAGTACGGGTAGTTGGTAGCTCGCCCAGACAATACTACAAACTGTAGCTACTCAAAGAACTAGCAGTAGCCCCTAGAACCTGGGCAGGATGCCAGATGACAAAGTACAAGGCCAAGAACGAGATGGAATGGAAAAAAAAACCTCAAGAAAGTAATGGCACTCGGTAAGAATATGTCTTCTCTAACAGAATGGATATTGCAAGTATTGTCCGAGAGTAGTGATACCGTAGGAAAAGAAAGCTATATTCTACTATCAGCTGCAGAAATTATTACAAGTGTTTACCTAAAAATGATGACATAGTATTAACAGATAATTTCGCTATGAGAACCAGCAATCTCCCGAAAATTAACTAAAAGAAAATTTTGCCACATGAAGTATAAGCGCTGAAAAAAGTGTAATTCCTAAGGGACCAAACTGCTGAGGCCATTGGTTCCTAGACTTACACACTACTTAAACTGACTTATGCTAAGAACACACACACAGATGGTAGAGAGAGGACTCGAACCTCCGGCGGGTGGGGCTGCGCAATACGTGTCATGTCGCCTCAAAACACGCGGCCACTCCGCGAGGCTATAAGCTCTGATTGTTGGCATACACTCATTACACTTTCTTGCCTCTTTTGACCTATATGACACACTTACGAGCTATATTATATCTGTGGATCTGACTTTTGTTAATCTTCTTTCTTTTCACTGTGTTGTGCGCATGAGTCACACAAATGCATTTTCTAAAATCGTTGCTTAATTGAAACCAACGCATTTCACAGAGTGATTTGAAATTTGTAAGCTTTATTACCTTTCTTTTTACTCGAACAAGTGTACCTGTTCTAACTTTCTTCGAAATGTCACGACCAGTTTTAGCCACCGAGATTATTATCCAGCTTATCTACGTAAATTCTCTAATCGATATTATTTTGCACTTATTTTCGCACCGCCTATGTTCGGCGTAACAGACGGCAAGTGGCAGCACTGGCACTTGAGGGTATATAAAATGTGTTAGGAGTGACGTGGAAAAGAGTGCAGCCGTTATAATATGGAAACGGAGCGATCTGTCTGATATCCGCCGGCCGTGGTGTCCGTGCGGTTCTAGGCTCTTCAGTCCGGAACCGCGAGACTGTTACGGTCGCTGGTTCGAATCCTGCCTCGGGCATGGATGTGTGTGATGTCCTTAGGTTAGTTAGGTTTAAGTAGTTCTAAGTTCTAGGGGACTGATGACCTCAGATGTTAAGTCCCATAGTGCTCAGAGCCATTTGAACCATTTTTGTCTGACGTCCAAAAGAACATAATCATAGGCTTTCGGGCCAAGCAGCTAAGCTTGTACAATGTTTGCTTACCGCCGTGGATAAAGCAAAACGTGCATGGGCAAATGGCGCTATCCAAAACCAGCTCTGTGACGACTGTGATGTACCAAGGGGCTTAGATGATAGGGGTCAACGACGGCTGCGGATATGTCTATGGGCGAATAGACGTGCAGCTGTTGAGCAACTGACCACCCAGATAAACGTAGGGGCTATCAACGGAGTATCCTCAACGGCCGTTCAGCGAGTGTTGCTGGGAAAGGGGCCTCCGCAGCAGGAGCCTGTATAATGCAATCGCAACTGGACGTCCAATTAGTGACGACAGATGACCTTTTCAGATGCTCCAGTGGAGAGATGGCCGTTGGTTTCCAAGGAGTGCAGCGTCTGAAAGCAAACACCTTGCAACAATTGTCGGAAGGGTCCAGGACAGAGGAGGGTGCGTTACGGTATGGGGAACGTTTTCGTGGCATTTGCTGGGTGGTCATTTTTGAAGGGACAATGGATAAACACAAGTATGCGTTTATCTCTGGGGACCCTGTCCCCCCTATTCAAAGTTTGATTTCCCCTGGCACTATGGCATCTACCAGCAGGGCAATGCAACGTGTCACGCAGCTCGTATGGTACATGCGTGGTTCGAAGAGGACCAGGATGAAATTACCGCACTCACAGGGACACAAAACGTCTCGGATTTAAGCCCAGTCGAGAATCTATGGGACCACCTCGATCAGGCCATCGATCCTCAACCGAGAAACCTATCGCAGTTGGCCACGGCACTGGATTAAGTATCCCTCCACATCCCTGACGGTACCTTCCTCATCGACTCTCTTCCTGCGCATCTCGCAGCGATCCACGTCGCAGAATGTGGTTATTCAGTCTTTTGACAGATGGTCGCATTAATGTGACTGGACAAAGTATTTCAGCGGTTTAGAATGTAGGCTTCCTCAATGTAACGATTGAATAAAATGGGGAATAGGCTACAACTTTGTCTCATTCCCTTCCCAACCAGTAATTCCCTTTCATGCCCCTTGACTCTTACAACTGCCTTCTGGGTTCTGTACAAATTGTAAATAGCCTCTCGCTCCCTGTATTTTAGCCCTGCCATCTTCAGTATTTGAAAGAGATTATTCCAGTTTTGTCAATAGCTTTCTCTAAGTCTACAAACGCTAGAAACGTGGGTTTATCTTCTAAGGTAAGTCGTAGGGTCAGTATTGCCTCGTATGCTCTAACATTCCTACAGAATCCAAACTGATCTTCCCCAAGATCGGCTTGTACCAGTTTTTCCATTCGTCTGTAAAGAATTCGTGTCAGTACTTTCCAGCAGTGACTAATTAAACTGATAGTTCGGTAATTTTCACACCTGTCAACGCCAGCATTCTTTGGGATTGGAATTATTATATTCTTCTTGAAGTCTGAGGGTATTTCGCGTGTCTCATACATATTGCTCACCAGACTACACAGTTTTGTCAGGGTTGTTTTGCTGTAAGGTGCTGAATCGTACCTTTAAAATATTAAGTTTGCTTTTGGGATGCATAACCGTCGAACTTTTTCAATACTTTTTGGAGTCTTCATTCTTCAGTGGCACCAAATTCTAAAGTATTGTATATAACTAAGGCGGAGCTACCAGTCACGTACATAAATATTATTAGTTGCATATTTCCTGGTTTGGTATTTATTTGTGTTGCCCTTACATAGAACAGGGAATTGTTGCTTCCACAGTTTCCAGAAACTCACCCTGTTTTTCACGTTCACCACCAACCGTTTTGGTGGACGTAATCCCAACTCAGGACTATTGTTTGTCGGCTTCCGTGTTGGTATTAGTGCTGTCGATGGAAATTACATTTATGAAACTATTATTTAACTGCACTATGTAGCAGAATATACAGGGTGGTCCAAAAGTCCGGAAACACCTTGATAAAATCCAAATGGAGTAGCAAACAAGGAAACAGAGTCCCTACACACGAGGACCTGGAAGGGGGAAACTTTATAGGCTACGCCACCAACATAGCGGCCATCTTGAAAGCCGCCATCTTGGATTCAATTCCACAATTTCAAATGGGAATGTGATCATGTGACATATCAAACAGATAGAGAATTTCACCAGAAAAACAATGGCGTTGTTAATTTAAACATAGCTTTATTCATTCGCGCGTTATAGCCAATTTCTTGCGGCAGCAGTGGGAGCTCGGCAGCGTATTACGTACTGTGAAGTCATAAAATGGAGTCTGAAACGGTACAAAGTGAATATCCCATGCCTGATATGTTACATGTGTTTAACTGTTAGGTATCATTTACTAATGCTAACGTTTTAATCATTGTTTCCTTATTTACAGGCTACAAAATGTTCTTAACACATGAAGAACGCATTGAAATCATCTTGATATCAGGAGAAAGAAGTACACGAGTCATTGCTGAGGATTTCAACAGTCGTCATCCAACCAGACAGCCCATCACTCACAGCGCAGTTGCCAAGCTTTTGGCCAAATTCCGAGCAACAGGTTCTGTCGCAGATAAGCCTAAGGCTAGATGACCAAAATCCGCCACCGATGAAGCAACAACAGTGAGCGTGTTGGCATCATTTAGCAAGAGTCCGCAACGGAGTACTCATCCCCTGTCACAAGAATGTGGGGTTAGCCGTACCTCCATACTGCGAATGGCACCCGTACAAAACTCAGCTGCTCCAACACCTGAACGAGGATGACCCAGACCGTCGGGTACAGTTCGCAGAATGGCTGACACAGCAGCTGCAGATAAACTCACGTTTCCCCTATCAGGTGCTGTTCAGTGATGAAGCCAATTTCTTTATCAATGGTGAACAAGCAGAATCACAGATACTGGTCCGACACAAATCCGCACTGAACTGATGCTTCCAAAACGGTCGACTCACAAAAAGTGATGGTCTGGTGTGGTGTATGGGGTACCAAAGTCGTTGGACCTATTTTTATTGATGGTACGTTAACAGCCAGCGGTTATCTGAGGTTATTGGATGGAGAAGTGTTTCCCTCGTTGTTAACGGAGGACGGGACATTTCCGGAATTCTTCCAGCATAATGGAGCCCCACCACATCATGGGCACAATGTGCGAGCATACCTGGATATGCAGTTCCCTCAAAAGTGGATCGGTCGTAGGGGTGCTGTGGAGTGGCCACCACGTTCACTAGATTTGACTCCTTTGGATTTTTATCTTTGGGGTCATGTCAAAGGACTGGTTTATTCTGTGAAAATATGGGATTTTCATCATCTAAAGCAGCGTATTGTTGATGCGTGTGGTCAAATTCAGCCAGATGTGTTGGTCAAAGTTCATCAGGACTGGGTTCGGAGGATAGCATTAACAATCCAACATAATGGACAACATATCGAGCCATTCCTATGACTGTTGGTGATCTCTCGTGACTGTGTAACATGTCTCTTCGGCACATAACACACATGCTGTCGAGCGTCCCACAGCTGTCACATATAACTGGCTATAACCCGAGAATGAATAAAGCTATGTTTAAAATAACAGCGGCATTGTTTTTCTGGTGAAAATCTCTATCTGTTTGATATGTCACATGACCACATTCCCATTTGAAATTTTGGAGTTGAATCCAAGATGGCGGGTTTCAAGATGGCCGCCATGTTGGTGGCAGAACCTATAAAGTTTCCTCCTTCCCGTTCCTCGTGTGTAGGGACTCTGTTTCCTTGTTTGCTACTCCATTTGAATTTATGATGGTGTTTCCGGACTTTTGGACCACCCTGTATAATTGCCGTGACTGTATTCCTATCCTGACCGAAGAGATATACACTCTTTGGTACAGCGTTCTGCATACCCTGTATCAATAACGCACTCGTATTATATAATATATAATAAGATATTTTCCTGGCGGCATGAAGCTTTACTGCACGGATAAATGACGATGGCGTCATCTTGGGTAAAATATTCCCCATTCGGATCTCCGTGCAGGGACTACTCAGGAGCATATGATTATCAGAAGAAACGAAACTGGCGTTTTACGGATCGGAGTGTGGAATATCAGATTACTTAATCGCGCAGGTAGGTTAGAAAATTTAAAAAGGGAAATGGATATGTTAAGGTTAGAGATAATGGCAGACAATGAAATTAGGTGGCAGGAGGAACAAGACTGGTTCAGGTGAATACAGAGTTAAAAACACAAAATCAAATATGGGTAATGCTGGAGTAGGTTTAATAATGAATAAAAAAATAGGAATGTGGATAAGCTACTAAGAACAGCATAGTGAAAGCATTATTGCAGCCAAGATAAACATGGAGCCCATGCCTACCACAATGGTACAAGTTTATATGCCAACTAGCTCTGCAGATGATGAAGAGATTGAAGGAATGTACGATGAGGTAAATGAAATTACTCAGATAGTTAAAGAAGACGAAAATTTAATGGGTATGTGGTACTGGAATTCGACAGTAGGAAAAGGAAGAGAGGTAGTAGGTGAATATGGACTGGGTGTAAGGAATTGTTGTGGTATCAGACGCCAAATGTGGCAAATCGAAACTCGTCCGAAAACTATCCAAATGATTTATTTGTTTCTACTACAATGCTCCATTCACCTCGGTCCACACCACGGGGCCCAGCAACTCTGGGACCACTGCCCCAGCCACCCAGTGCAACACACTGTGCTGAGCTGGCCTTGTACGCCAGCTGCAGAGTTCCGATTACGTCAGGATGGCTGCGCCAGCAGCCGACTCAACGCTTCTCGGTGTGAACTGCGCTGCCTTAGGCCGCAGGCAGGCCCCACTGCCGCTTCTTCTTCGCTGGCGTAGCATGAGAACGCAGCGGCAAAGTCCGCCCGCGATCCGGCGTCCGAGTCTGTGGTACTAGCCTCGGGAGTCTCTGGTGCATGTCGGGAGCCGAGATGACTGCCTGCGGTAGCAAGCAAAGAGTGGTCCGCCCTGTCTGGCTGCGGACCCCGTGTCGGCCTCATAGGGTCGAACCTACAAACCACCATAGACTGGGATGATGTCGCCCCATCTGTTGCTGCATGTAGTCCAGCGGTGTGACATGCCTCGCCATCCAGGAGAGCTGCGACACTTGAATGAATCTCGTTAGAAAACGGCACCTATTTATATTTGGCTGTGCGCCATGAAAACTGCTGTGTGCGGCCTCTCCGGCAGTTATACGCCCCTATGGTCTCTATTTGCCTTCGCAACTGTTGGTATGCATAACTTACTGCAATCTGGCCCACACTTGGCTGTAACTCATGCTCCAAATATCTCACAAAACTAACTTTTCCTATCCTAAACGGTGGTGCTGCCACAGAATGAAAGAGAACGCTGCCGGGTAGAATCTTGCACACAGCATAACTTAATCATTGCCAACACCAGAATAGTGAAAGAAGGTTGTATATGTGGAAGAGGCCTGGAGACATCAGAAGGTTTCAGTTAGATTATATAATGGTAAGACAGAGATTTAGGAACCAGTTTTTAAACTGTAAGGCATTCCAGCAGCAGATGATTATGGACTTAGATTAAAACTGAAGAAACTGCAAAAAAGTAGGAATTTAATGGAGACAGGACCTAGATAAACTGGAAGTCCCAGAGGTTGTAGAGAGTTCCAGAGCGACCATTATGGAACGACTGTCAAGAACAGGGAAAAAGGAATACATTAGAAGAACCATGGATAGCTTTGACAGATGAGATGGTGAAGGCAGCAGAGTATCAGTAGGTGAAAAGACGAGGGCTAGTAGAAATCATTGGATAATGTAGGTAACACAAGAGATATTAAATTTAAATGATGAAAGAAGAAAACATAAAATGCAATAAATGAAGCAGGCGAAAAGGTATATAAACGTCTTATAGATGAGATCGACAGGAAGCACAAAATGGGTAACGAGGAAGTCGAGAGGACAAATGTAAGGATGTAGAAGCATATATCACTAGGGACAGGATAGATGTCGCCTACAGGAAAATTAAAGAGACTTTTGAAGGAAGGAGAACTTCCTGTATGAATACCAAGAGCGCAGGTGGAAAACCAGTCCTAAGCCCCAAAGCAGAGAAAGCAGAAAGGTGGAAGGAATATATAGAGTGTCTATACAAGGGCGATCTACTTGAGCTCAGTATTATGGAAATGGAAGAGGACATAGATGAAGATGATATTGGAGATACGATTCTGTGTGAAGAATTTGACAGAGCACAGAAGGATTTAAGTCGAATCAAGGCCCAAGAAGTAGACATCATCCCATTAGAACCACTGTTAGCCTTGGAAGAGTCGGCCATGAGTAAACACTTCCACCTCGTGAACAAGATGTATGAGACAGGCGAAATGCCCTCAGCCTTCAGGAAGAATATAATAATTACAATAGAAAACAAAGCAGGTGCTGACAGGTGTGAAAATTTCCGAACTATCAGTTTAATAAGTCACAGTTGAAAATTACTAATATAATTCTTCACAGACGAATGGTTAAATTTGTAGAAGACGACCCTCGGTGAAGATCAGTTTGGATTCGGTAGAAATTTTGAAGACAGGTCAAGGAAAGGCAAACCTATATTTATAGCATTTGTAAAATTAGAGAAAGATTTTGACGCTGTTGACTGTAATACACTCTTTCAAATTCTGAAGGTAGCATGGGTAAAATACAGGGAGTGAAAGGATATTTACAATTTGTACAGAAACCAGATAGCAGTTGCAAGAGTTGAGGGGCACAAAGGGGTATCAGTGGTTGAGAAGGGAATGAGAAGGGTTGTAACCTGTCCCTGATTTTATTTAATCCGTATATTGAGCAACCAATAAAGGAAACAAAGAAAATTTGGAGTAGGAATTAAAGTCTAGAGAGAAGAAATAAAAACCTTGACATTTGTTGATCTCATTATAATTCTGTCAGAGACAGCAAAGGACCTGGAAGAGCAGTTGAATAGAATGGACAGTATCTCGAGAAGCGGATATAAGATGAATACCAACAAAAGCAAAACGAGGATAATAGAATGCAATCGAATTAAATCAGGTGATGCTGAGGGAATTAGATTGGGAAATGAGACATTTAAAGTAGTAGATGAGTTTTGCTGCTAGGGCAGCAAATAAACTATAGAAATATAAACTGTAGACTGGTGACGGCAAGGAAAGCATTTCTGAAGATGAGAAATTTGTGAACATTGGGTATAGATTCAAGTATCAGGAAGTCTTATCTGAACGTCTTTGTGTGGAATGTAGCCATGTATGAAAGTGAAACATGGACGTTAAACAGTTTAGACAAGAAGAGAACAGAAGCTCTTGAAAAGTGGTGCTACAGATGAATGCTGAAGATTAGATGGGTAGATCGCGTAACTGACGAGGAAATACTGAACAGAATTGGGGAGAGGAGGAATTTGTGACACAACTTGACTAGAAGAAAGGATCGGTTTGTGGAACGTTCTGAGGCATCAAAGAATCACCAATTCAGTACTGGAGGGAGGCGCAGAGGGTAAAAATCGTAAAGGGAGACCAAAAGCTGAATACACTAAGCAGATACAGGACGTGTGTTGCAGTAGTTACTCTGAGATGAAGAGGCTTGCACAGGATAGAGTAGCATTGAGAGCTGTATCAAATCAGTCCTTGGAGTGAAGACCACAACAAAAACAGCTGGCCAGTGTGGCCGAGCGGCTCTAGGCGCGTCCGTCTCGAACCGCGCGACCGCTACGGTCGCAGGTTCGAATCCCGCCTCGGGCATGGATGTGTGTGATGTCCTTAGGTTAGTTAGGTTTAAATAATTCTAAGTTCTATGGGACTGATGACCTCAGCTGTTAAGTCCCATAGTGCTCAGAGCCATTTGAACCAAAAACATAATAAGATGGAATATGTGCCATGATTGTTATTATATACTGGCCAATCAGGTATATACACAGTGTTACAGCATTGTGTATTCCGTCGATCAATAAAACATGTAAGGCTCGTTTCACAATAGTTCCCGCAAACGTGACAACGTTTTGATGTCACGCACATCATCATCGACCGCTTCATCGCTATCGACTTCTGTCAGCATTCGCAACGGCTCTCTCACAAGATTTCATGCGCACGTAACGGAGATTTACAACGCGTCATTCTTGGAATGATTTTATTAAAATTATTGCTACACTAACATGCCACGTAATGATTTAAAGTGTGTGTGAAATCTTATGGGACTTAACTGCTAAGGTCATCAGTCCCTAAGCTTACACACTACTTAACCTAAATTATCCTAAGGACAGACACACATACCCATGCCCGAGGGAGGACTCGAATCTCCGCCGGTACCAGCCGCACAGTCCATGACTACAGCGCTTTAGACTGCTCGAGTAATGATTTATCGACGGTTAATGCCTTCATATAAGAGTGCTCTCTTAGGAGTGAGTTATTATCGTCAATAATTTACAAATTAAGAATGAGAAACACTGGCGTTTCAATGGAAGGGAGCACTGAAAATTTATCACAGAAACATTACCATTATCATTAAATGTCGCTTAATCTCGCATCAACGATACAAACCTTCAAGATTGAATATGATTAACTAGGCTGGAGTTAAAAATCACATTGTTAAGTACTAGGGTAATGAATAATGGCGTGGTTTCTGGAGTCGGAAGTTCTTGGTTCACATCCCGTCACACGCAGTGTTACTTTCTTACGAATGTTCTGATCTGAGAACGAGAGATGAAATATATACACTCCTGGAAATGGAAAAAAGAACACATTGACACCGGTGTGTCAGACCCACCATACTTGCTCCGGACACTGCGAGAGGGCTGTACAAGCAATGATCACACGCACGGCACAGCGGACACACCAGGAACCGTGCTGTTGGCCGTCGAATGGCGCTAGCTGCGCAGCATTTGTGCACCGCCGCCGTCAGTGTCAGCCAGTTTGCCGTGGCATACGGAGCTCCATCGCAGTCTTTAACACTGGTAGCATGCCGCGACAGCGTGGACGTGAACCGTATGTGCAGTTGACGGACTTTGAGCGAGGGCGTATAGTGGGCATGCGGGAGGCCGGGTGGACGTACCGCCGAATTGCTCAACACGTGGGGCGTGAGGTCTCCGCAGTACATCGATGTTGTCGCCAGTGGTCGGTGGAAGGTGCACGTACCCGTCGACCTGGGACCGGACCGCAGCGACGCACGGATGCACGCCAAGACCGTAGGATCCTAAGCAGTGCCGTAGGGGACCGCACCGCCACTTCCCAGCAAATTAGGGACACTGTTGCTCCTGGGGTATCGGCGAGGACCATTCGCAACCGTCTCCACGAAGCTGGGCTGCGGTCCCGCACACCGTTAGGCCGTCTTCCGCTCACGCCCCAACATCGTGGAGCCGCCTCCAGTGGTGTCGCGACAGGCGTGAATGGAGGGACGAATGGAGACGTGTCGTCTTCAGCGATGAGAGTCGCTTCTGCCTTGGTGCCAATGATGGTCGTATGCGTGTTTGGCGCCGTGCAGGTGAGCGCCACAATCAGGACTGCATACGACCGAGGCACACAGGGCCAACACCCGGCATCATGGTGTGGGGAGCGATCTCCTACACTGTCCGTACACCACTGGTGATCGTCGAGGGCACACTGAATAGTGCACGGTACATCCAAACCGTCATCGAACCCATCGTTCTACCATTCCTAGACCGGCAAGGGAACTTGCTGTTCCAACAGGACAATGCACGTCCGCATGTATCCCGTACCACCTAACGTGCTCTAGAAGGTGTAAGTCAACTACCCTGGCCAGCAAGATCTCCGGATCTGTCCCCCATTGAGCATGTTTGGGACTGGATGAAGCGTCGTCTCACGCGGTCTGCACGTCCAGCACGAACGCTGGTCCAACTGAGGCGCCAGGTGGAAATGGCATGGCAAGCCGTTCCACAGGACTACATCCAGCATCTCTACGATCGTCTCCATGGGAGAATAGCAGCCTGCATTGCTGCGAAAGGTGGATATACACTGTACTAGTGCCCTCATTGTGCATGCTCTGTTGCCTGTGTCTATGTGCCTGTGGTTCTGTCAGTGTGATCATGTGATGTATCTGACCCCAGGAATGTGTCAATAAAGTTTCCCCTTCCTGGGACAATGAATTCACGGTGTTCTTATTTCAATTTCCAGGAGTGTATTTAACAACTCCCGAATATGTTGTGATGTAGGAACCTAAGAGGAAAGTTTAAATTACAGCGATTGAAACGAGCATCAGTGATATTCATATTCCTTCTTTTCACAAATTTTTGGCTCCTCATTTCTGAATATGTGCAGCCTTTCGGGAATGTAAGAGGCCAGTTTAAATTGTTGGGAGTGAAAAGAGGAGCATTAGCATTCGTATTCTTGCTATATGCTGTTTATTTGCGAATGTGTGGCGCTTTCCTAGGTTGGCGGGAGCCTAAAGGTATAGCTTTAAACACTGCGACTAAAACGAGCAGCAACGAAATACGTATTTTTTTCTTATCAAAAATATTTGTCTCTTTATTTCCGAATATGTAGCGACTTCCGAGTGTGTGGTTAGGCAGGAACCTAAGAGGACAGCTTAATTGCTGCGAGTGAATCGACGAGCAACAATATTCATAGTCCTCCATTTCATAAAATCGATTGCCGATCATGCGGTCATCGATATTGCGCTTAACTTCAAAATGCGGGAACTCTTGTGAAACGAGTACTACCCCAATAAACCAGTTATGTTACCGAACTTCATAGATAGACAGAGTTCTTTCATTAAGAAACTATTAAATGGGCATAAAAGTAACGTTTTTGTATCGAAGTTAAAGAAATAATAAAGAAATAGATACTGCATCTCTGACTTTAGTGCTAGGAGAACCTTTTGCAAAGTTAAAATTACGATCTTAACGAAAGACTAACTGTGAGTGTTTCATATTACGTATAATGTCAACTATTTCAGATGATTAAAGTTGTCCTTACTACTTATTTCTCATACATCAGCGTGGGGGTACTGGTTATAACGATGCTATATAAATATTTGGTTAATACTGATACGTTTAGTCATAGATAATAGTATTTGTGTAGGTGAGTACAGAACTCAGTTAACTGTAAAACTTTTGATCATTCAAAGAAAAGCCACTAAAATTTGGAGCAAAAAAATTAATTGATACTGCAGGAATAAATTGTAGTTTAACGTACGGGCAGTCTTACCATTTTCCAGGTTTAGATTAAGAGGCAGATATCGCGTTGCTGCGACCAGTAACATTGCGCATACGTATAAGAATGGAAACTATGTACTGCGGAAAAGCAAAAAGTAACGGTAGGATAAAGATATATCTTCCGGAAGAGTAAAACATCTCCAGCGTTGCAATCTATATTAAACAGGCATTACAGCGAACACCGAATCACCTACAAACGCTAGGACAGTAACGTGGTGGTCCGCACCTTGCAGATGTGTCACAAAGACAATCAGGATACGAAAATGGGAATTTTTGGAAGAAATTCTGTTGAGCAAGTTTGAACCACCAGTATTCGAGAAAGGCTGTGCGAAAATTCTGCTGCCACACTGTCTACCATAGGGAACGTGGGAATCATATCGGAGACCGAATGACATACACCATTTTCTCTTCCTCAAAACGTGAACCGGATACAATAGAAATTCACTACCCACAAGCAGGAACTGTACAGTAGTTTATGGCGTACACATGTAGAAATAAGTTTCTTGATTTTAAAATAGAGACAGCTCACTCCGACTTAAATGAAATGTAAAATAAAACGTTACTGGGCAAAGACTTTGTGAGCGGAGTTCGGGGATCACTATATTTTCTATTTCTACGTTTATGAAGTATAGTTGCATAAAGTTTTAGAATGAAGTTTACATCTTATCTAAATTATATATTCAGTGATACAAAATCGGTCGTGGTATTTTTTCACTGAGAGGTTAGGACGTCATACTTCGCCATTACTCGTATGGCAGGTCAAAGACGTGGAGTATATATTGTAATACCGTGATTCTTCCTTACAATGTGTCTATGGACGTTACAGAACGTAATAACAGTGATGTAACTCAGCAATGTTTCCTAAAACTGTAATAAGTTGATTTCCGAAGCCGAAAAAGAAAGTAAGATTTTCTTTAAATGATTCTTGTCTGCCTGCTCCAGCGGTTATCTATGTACCAGAAGCACTATGATATCATCTTACCCAACAACTTTATCTGAAATTTTTATAATTACTTAAAAACGTTTCTTCCCTGTAGATGATGCAACTAACCAAGGCGACACTGATATAATACACTGGAAAAACTTGATTTCAGTCTCGCGCTTTTTACTGTGATGCCGTGTTATCTGATCTTTCCCTCTTTTTTTTCCCCTTACGCAGGAGCACGAGGTGCAATGTGAATTGGTTCCCTGTATCCGCGAGTATTTTTCAGTGCGATTCATTTCTGTATCACATTCAATGGCATTAATATTCTACAGGTGTGATACAGATTTTTCCCTTGGAGCGCCACAGTGGCATGTGTTGAGAATACATAAAGAGCAGTGGTAATACGTCAGAGAGTGACATGCAAGTTAATGCCACCAAATATAAATATAAGTGATCCTCTTTTGATCGGAAGCATAAGTCCTGAAAATGTACGAAACACTCTGTAATCTGTAATAACGAATGTCGCGATAGTTAGATTTGTTTCCATTCCGTAGTATGATTAAACCATATGTGCTGAATCTCCTGTTTATTGTCAACGGGAAAGGTACATAGTCTTAACTCAGTGACACTTCTTGAAAGTCTTAATTTCTTCACATCAATTTGATGGCATGTTTACAGCAACAAAACATCAGGAATTTCGTAAACTCAATTAGGCCTACCACTTGAAAAAGTGATAGCTAATATGCCAGTAGCATATTAAAATTTTCTGCTCTCCGCATTGTGAAATACATTGATTTGCATATCGTATGGATGCAAGTAACTTTTGCATGATGTGTCACTGCCAAATGACAGATTTCGACGAAACTTAGACCATGCGTAGATAGAACTGCTACAGTAAAATACAGAAGGTAACTGGAATAAATACGCAAAGAGACAAACAGAAATAAAAGACTATAATTACAATGGCGTCACTGAGATTCATGACGATCCTCCGCACAATACAAACGAGGGGACATGGGTCGTAACTGGTGAGTCTTCACTACAGACTACAGTGCATGCTTCGCCACATGCTGCCTTGATGACCACAAGGCCGGTAACGAGTTCTTGTGGTAAGATGTTTCGTTCCTCCGTCAGTGTGATTGACAATTGCTGTATGCCAGATGGAGCATGTGGACATGCTGCCGTACGTCTCCCCTACGCTTCCTCAAGTGTTTTATGGGATCTGACTCTGGGGAACGGGTAGACCAGCCAGTCCATTCTCCGAAAATCCTCTCGTTCCACGAGCTCGTCCAACTGAGCTGTTCGATACAGTCGTGAATAGTCATTCATGAAAGTGAAGTTAAGACCGAATTTACATCTGGAAGGAGGCACACGGGCAAGAGGTACAGTGTCATAACCATGCTGACCGGTAAAGGCGTCGTTTTGAAAGATTTCGATGTCAGTACGCCCATGCAGCAATATGCTTACCCGCACCACAACGCTTGGACCACCAAAACGATCATGCTCGACAATTTTTCCGGGTAAATTACGTGTTGGGACCCTTCACCGTGTGGGAGAACGTCCAGCATTGTCGCACATGATGGTTTCGTTGCCTTGTAACCCGCATGGAAGCACGTTGCAGAGTGTGCACAGCCGTACATGTTGTTCACAATCCCATGAATACCCGTGTCCCGCCGTTTGTAATATCTAGAGGACCACCATGAATCTATGCGACTTTAGTGTAATTATTACCTTGAATAAAAGTGACATTGTTGTTCGTGTCGTTGCTTACTTATTCCAGTTACCTTCTCTACTATACTACAGCAGGTCTTTGTAAGTATGGTCAAAGTTTCACTGACCAACTGGCCGAAAGACAGAGCACTTGGTAGTGACACTGAGACGTGCTCCTGATCGTATCGATGAGTCAGGAGTGCGGCCAGAGACCTTGCTGGTTCGTCACTAGGAGATGGGCTTCGCGGTGGCCCGATATTTGGCATACTAAGTGGCGGCTAGTAAAATTTAGCGCTGTTCGCGCCTGTGGGAAGTCCGTCTTTCTTAGTGTGCTGGCTTCGTCTAAGTACTGAAGCGCTGTACTACGCATCAGACACATCGCACTCATTGCTTTTATCCCATGTGAGACGGGGTACGAGGTACGGTGATGTGGTGTAGCATTAGGCCGTAATCCTCCCTGTACGTGGTGCGTCGCAATAGACGGAAGGTTACCACCGAGTGGGCCTCCAAGTCTTTGGCTGCTAGTTTGTGGAACATATTTCACTGAAGATTTACTGGAATTTCCTCTACGAAAATGGATAATATTGAATTTGCTGAGCATTAATTTGTTAAAACTCAACCAGTGGCTTTGATTCGTTAAAGACCGATTATATTGTAACGTCACTGACATAAAATTAATGTTGTTAGAGGCCATCCTTCTGTTTTATATACATTTTTTTGTATGGCAAGGGCAGTTCGTAACTTTTCCTCCTCCAGAAACTCATTAGTTTTGTAAGTAGGCTGTTTATGTTTTCTCTATGTAAGTAGGCTGTTTATGTTTTCTTATTGGCAACGTTACGTAGCGCTCAATATGAAAATCACTGGCTGTGCTGTGTGCAGTCTGTGGCTGCTTTGCATTGTTGTAATACTCGCCATTGTAGTGTTAGGCAGCTGGCTGTGAACAGCGCGTAGCGTTGCGCAGTTGGAGGTGAGCCGCCAGCAGTGGTGGATGTGGGGAGAGAGATGGCGGAGGTTTGTAATTTGTCATGAACTGATATATATATTATGACTTGTGATGATATCAAGGTAAATACATTGTTCGTTCTCTATTAATATCTTTCATTTGCTAACTATCCCTATCAGTAGTTAGTGCCTTCCATAGTTTGAATCTTTTATTTAGCTGGCAGTAGTGGCGCTCGCTGTATTGCAGTAGCTTGAGCAGCGAAGATTTTTGTGAGGTAAGTGATTTGTGAAAGGTATAGTTTAATGTTAGCCAAGGCCATTCTTTTGTAGGGAATTTTGAAAGTCAGATTGCGTTGCGCTAAAAATATTGTATGTCAGTTTAAGGACAGTCCTGTATAATCGTATTAAGGGGACGTTTCAGTTTGTAGACAATTCGGCAAGTGTTGGCTTTGGTACCATATGAACTTCTCTTTGTATATATAAACTGCTAATAAATGCATATCATGACTTTCACGCCAGGTTCTCGGCAGAACATTGCGATGCCTCTAATTATTTTCGTCAAGAATTTTATTTTTAGGGGCCCTTCATTGGGTGCGTTCACTGTTTAAGTAATTACATGTGTGGATTGTGTATAACTCCACTCTCTTCGTGATGCAATAAAGTGTGCGATTAGCGCGAGTTGCTTCCGGCATTTGTAAGTCACATGGTCACCTTTAAGATGTCGACGTTGATTGATGTGATGAATCAGTTGACTTACTACAGAGAAACAGATTATAAGTCTTTTATTCCCTCTACTCACTGAAATTTTAATTCTACCTGTTAATCTCAAAAATTGTGGAATAAGGCGGTTGTGTCTCTAACTTCTAACTGTGTTAATCTTTCTTGAAGACTATCGTCTCATGTGTTAAATTTACTTGAAGATAGTCTTTTTGTGAAAAAATTTTCTCTGTTAATACCACTGGGAATAACAATATTATGACAGAATTTTACATTTTGTAGTTTGGCCCTGCCACTCTCTGTCCCATGCATTGCTAATATTTCAGACACATATTTCAGATAGAGCGAGGGAAAGTTGCTTTTTACCTTAAGCTTTGCGCACCAGTATAGCCAACACTAAGAACACGTGTTTTATATCACATCAGTGTAAATTATTGACTGGCCTAACTTACCAACTTATAAAATAAGTAATGCAGCAGATACATGTCTGCATCATATTTCTGAACATAAAATTTAATCACATACACGTGTATGATATACACAACGGTGTGCTTACATGATGGCCATTAATTGGGCGTCCCATTACGAGATAGTGTATTGATATTATAACCTCGCTAATAATTACTCAGAAAACATAGAACAAATGTCGATAACATTCATAGTCCGCAGTAACGCTCGTATGTAGTTAATTAATGCAGACTGATGAGAAAAGACGAGAAAAGATATATGTTTTGCACTTGCCGAGATCTGCGTCCAATTCAATTAATACATACTGTATTCGATATCAAGCTAAACAGGTTGCTATAGAAAAATTGTCAAGTGACTGGCTCTAAGACAGATCTCTAAGTGAAAAAATATGGATTCTGTGGAAAAGAAAGGACAGAATACTTTTGACCTAGTCTGTGCCATTATACGTGACGGTTGGCACATCTTTGCCTGTCGATATGTTTGTGGCGGTCGATTGGCTTTGTGTCGAGCATCGCTGGGAGGACGGCCGCGGCAGACACGACGGTTGTTACGTGGGGGTCTGCGGAGCGACAGCAAGTAAGTTCTATGCTGTATGTGGGGTAGGACGTAACGGAGCGTGCGTGTAAGAAGTGGGCCTACGACAGTCGGTGTTCTGTGACTGCCATTGAAACGTGCAGTGATTACTGTGGTTAAGTCTGTGGAGACTTTGAGTCATTGCCTTCAGAGAGGTACGAGGCCCGCATAGCATGGACATGTGTTTCTTTACATGGAACGTGCTAAAGGGCCGAGTCAAGGGTCTGTTATGTGGTAGTACTTTCGAATAATTATGTACCGAAGGGAATTTGCTGCTCTGAACTGATATTATTCATTGCTCCTTGTCATTGTGTTTTGCCGCAAATTCATGGGCGGTATAGTTGGTCTTTGTCTTGTGGCCTTCTAAGTATTATAGAGCTCACATAATGAAACAGATGTTAGCGGTGATCGTTTGCCTGCCGGGTTAGTGCGTATGCTATGGTGCGAGTATGAAGTCCACAGTACGATGATATGGCGACTGCGTTAGAGTACACTTGTGGTACCAAACCATTTTCACCGAACTATGGAGTGCTGACTCTGTGCTCGGACCTAACGTGGATTATTTTGTGTCCTGCTTGGCAGCATGAGTTGTATCGTATAATTTCTCTGTTTCACATGAACACTGGGTATGGTAGCTATCTGTTATTTGTGTGGACAATAAACAGAGAGGTCCGACAAGTAACGGCGTCTAGATGAGTGGAAATGTACCACCTGGTGACAAAATATGCACCTGCATGAGCCACTTCGTCGATGTTCGCAAGCTACGTAATAGTTTCTTTTTATCTTGATGATCCTTATTCTCTACGTTAATGTACTTTTAAATTTATTAATAACGTAGTTTTTGATTTTAGTAATGATATTGTTGTTTTCAGAATTTAGTAGTGCTATTGTTGGTATAAAGTGAAAATTTCTGAATAAGAGCACAGGTAGCCTCCTGTAGAAAATTATTGTATAGGTGTGTTGGTATAGAACGACTGGAAGCACATGAAAAATTCACACTAAAGTCTGTGTTGGGATAATTCGGAGCTGGGCTCGTTTGGGAGTCATATATGCTCCATTGGTGTTTCGGGGTTATTAATACCCTGAAATGTGGGATAGCTTATGCATCTGTAAATAAGGACCTGGGTGCACCTTATACATCTCTTCCCCTCTCCCTGAAAGAGTTCTCTACAGGCGAACTCTACAATCTCAATGGGGCCGTAAATGTAGGAAATAATTTTTTTTAAATTTTCATTTAACAATGTTTTCGAATTTAAATGGATTTGAAGCATCATTAAATTTCTTTCCCTAACGGCCTATTGCTCATGAATGTTTCCTGCATCGGAACCTAATCGTATTATCTTTTCTATGAATGTTTTGTAACGAGGAGTTTGGTAAACCAGCTAAATGTAACATTAATGATTTAATAAATGTCACTCTGTACAGATTTCCGAGTTTAATTTTAGTAGTCGAAGTTCCACAGCTTATCAATTACCAAACAGTGTATTGATATTGTAACCTGACTAATAATAACTCAGAGAACCCAAAAAAACATTGTGAATGCAATTCGTAGTGTGCAATAACACTCATATGAAATTAAATAATGTGGACTGATGTGAGGGGATGAGAAAAGATATCGTATATTTCGCACTTATTGAACTCTGTGTCCATTTTAGTTAATACATACTTCTCTCGATGTCAGGCTAAACATGCTGATGCGAAATAATTATCAAATAACTGGCCACCAGAGAGATCACATAGAAAAATATATGGGTTCTGTGGAAAAGAAAGGACAGAGCACTTTTGACCCAATCTGTTGTAAACCCCTTTTAGGCTTAGTCAGTATTGGAAAGCGCTGTGGCCTGTGATTAATACACAATGCTCAGGTTTGGAAAATTAAACCCATATTTCTTTGTTTGTTAGCAGGGATTACATGGCGACCATTTCCAGGAGGACGAGAGAAGGGAACTCCAATAGCTCTGGACCTATCTTGAAGAAGAGGGAAAATTCAAAGATGAAGCAGCAAAGCCATTTAGTGTCTGCGCTAGGCGACGGCTGGGAAAAGAACAGAAGGATATTTTTCGATAGCGGCTCCTTGAGCCCTTAGTCTCACCAGTGAGGTGATCTGGTGACGTGATTTGTTTGGCAAAGCAGCTTTGTTGACGACTATTCCGACGTGAACTGTTTGATTGCTGTCGCATCACATGAGAGTAAACGGACGAAATAGGCAAACTCTTTGTAAAATTTGAATAACGAGAATTACTCCTGTCCGGGGCCTCGGAGCTCTCTCCTGTCTCTCCGAAAGACGTCATCACGAGTGAACTCTACAACCTCAAAGGAGCCGAAAATGTAAGAAGTAACAATTTTTGATTTTCATTTAACAATGCAATATTTAAATTTCATGTAGCCATCCAAATCTTGGCATGTGACTACAATTGTCACGTTACGTGCGGTGAGTACAGTTGCTGACACAGGACAGTCAAGGAGGCGGCGTTGCAAAAGCAGCAGAAAAAGATTGCAGAGACAACTGTGAGGAGCGCAAGCAACTGAAATATTCGTATGACAATTACGTGCAATAATAAATACATGTTTACATGATGGGTTTTTAATTTTCTTCATTTTTTATCAATAATGGAAGTGAATGATTGATTTATATTGTTATTGAAGAGGTTAGTAACTGAATAGAAGCCGTGTGAAGTCTAAAGGCCTCCTAGTCAGACTGCGCAGGGTATGTCTCAGAACCACGTGAGCACACGTAACACAACGTCCTTAACGGCAACCGGGTAGCCACCGGGTGACACCAGTTTTCCGCCAGCCTGACAATAAGGCAGAACGAGATCACGGACAGAATTTTGAAACACGACAGTTTGTTTTAACTGCAATCAAGGACGACAGAATCACTGTAAGTCGTTGTCACCACAACAGAAATTGCAGTAATCCAGTGGGGAAGAAATGTTGGACAGGCAGTAGTGATATCAAACTGACATGTTTAAAAAAAACTACAAGGCACAGAGACAACTATCTAATCGACGGATTAAAGATTAAACAAACTGAAAATATATTAATGTGCAAATGGCAACAAGTCAACTACTTGATTCAATCTTTCTAAGCATCAACCAGAATTACGTACGAAATTAAACAGGTTTGATTAATGAAACTATAAAATAACAACTGTAAAATGACTATTTTCATTCTATTGATGCGTCTTACAAACAAAAAAATAAATCATTTACGAGAAACACCAGGGGGTTGATTCTTTCGATCCAAATGTACGACCAGAAAACCGAGAGAATTAAGTACAGTTAAACTGAATAGTCAGATTGCAAATATAACCAATGACGATGAAGCAGTACCATATGAAGGAATAAGGTCGATAATAAAAGACCACTGTTTGAAAGTCACAAAAGCATGTAATTCATAAGACAAATACTAAATAATAGTTTTAAGTAGAGAAAACAAACGTAAATGAGATTACAAAATTTGCAGTTCGTGACCGTAGAAAAATAAGTCGTCATAACTTTTGCACAGGACTTCACCAAGGGACGTGGTCGGCTGGAGTGACGTATGTGTTCTACTACATAAATTGAGTGTCAAACATTAGTATGTAGTCGCAGTCAATGTTAGAATAGCAAGAAGGGCGAGTCACTACTGGAACAATTATATTAAGTAAAATACGACAGAATGCCGTAATATGAGCGGCACCTCGATGCAGCGAAATTGGTGGGTGCTCCTGTGCCATCAGCTAATCCAAGCAATTGAAGAATTCAGAGTTATTAGTATGTGGAAGAACTGATAACGTAGGGCGTGTACTGAGAGAGGAGCTAAATTCCGGGATGAATAAGAAGAATGATTCAATAGTGGCAATCGAAGTTTCTTTCAATTGTGCGGAGAACCAAAGTTCAGATCTCTTCTAAACAGGGTGTTCGGAAATTCTCGTTACAGATTTCCAGTACGTGTAGAGGGAAGTGAGTAGATACTATTTTGAATAAGAATTCAGGCCCGTAAATGTACCGTTTCTGTGATATATACATTTGAAAACATGTTGGTAAGAGTACGTCTCCGGACATGGCTTGCTATTCAAAATATTATGTATTCACTCCCCTTTACAAGTCCTCGTAGCCGAGCGGTTCTAGGAGCTTCAGTCTGGAACTGCGAGACCGCTACGGTCACAAGTTCGAATGCTGTCTCGGGCATGGATGTGTGTGATGTCCTTATGTTAGTTAGGTTCAAATGGCTCTGAGCACTATGGGACTTAACATCTGTGGTCATCAGTCCCCTAGAACTTATAACTACTTAAACCTAACTAACCTAAGGACATCACACACATGCATGCCCGAGGCAGGATTCGAACCTGCGACCGTAGCAGTCTGTTAGTTAGGTTTAAGTAGTTCTAAGTTCTAGGGGACTGATGACATCAGATGTTAAGTCCCATAGTGCTGAGAGCCATTTGAACCATACAAGTTCTCGAAGTATGGAATTTGCGAACCTCCCGTAACGGAATGCTTCCAACAGAAGCTGCTATTATGTATCGTTATTCGGTACGTGTGGGGAACAAAATTCCGATCTGAAAACACAGGTGAAACCTGAACGGGATATGAGACAGCGTACAACTAACTGATACTTACACTGTAGAACAAGTTTGCGTTAATTCCACCAGATAATGCTGGGACCAGCAGATATTGTTATGTATGAAAAACTTTCTTCAGTACGTTCCAAGAAGGAACGGAATCCAAAGAAGAAACTGAATTGCATCGCCAATATCTACTATGGTTGCGCTTTTTCGGTGGCGGTTGAACTATAAGCGACTTGGTTCGGTATACAGTGGGATCTTATTTCTGAAGATTCCTTTAAAAGAACGATGCAGCCTTCTTCTGCGCTTTTGTAACGCTTGTTTTCAAATTCCACGAACTCTGAACATAACTTTGCCGTACCAGACAATGATGAACATTGTTGTTGTTGTTGTTGTGGTCTTCAGTCCTGAGACTGGTTTGATGCAGCTCTCCATGCTACTCTATCCTGTGCAAACTTCTTCATCTCCCAGTAACTACTGCAGCCTACATCCTTCTGAATCTGCTTAGTGTATTCATCTCTTGGTCTCCCTCTACGATTTTTACCCTCCACGCTGCCCTCCAATACTAAATTGGTGATCCCTTGATGCCTCAGAACATGTCCTACTAACCGATCCCTTCTTCTAGTCAAGTTGTGCCACCAACTCTTCTCCCCAATTCTGTTCCCTACCTGCTCATTAGTTATGTAATCTACCCATCTAATCTTCAGCATTCTTCTGTAGCACCACATTTCAAAAGCTTTTATTCTCTTCTTGTCCAAATTATTTATCGTCCACGTTTCACTTCCATACATGGCTACACTCCATACAAATACTTTCAGAAACGACTTCCTGGCACTTAAATCTATACTCGATGTTAACAAATTTCTCTTCTTTAGAAACGCGTTCCTTGCCATTGCCAGTCTACATTTTATATCCTCTCTACTTCGACCATCAGTTATTTTGCTCCCCAAATAGCAAAACTCCTTTACTACTTTGTCTCATTATTTTATGCAGCGGTAATGTCTCAACATAGCAAAATAATGCAAACGTATGACAGAAACATTCAATGTAGAGGCAGATAATAAAATATAAAGGAACAAGTAAAAGAGTGAAACGAGGGTGAAGAAGGCATAATGGTCAATTTTAGGACAACGGAGAGCGTGCAACATACAAATGTAACAGTAGTGACGCTTTACTAGCACAGGGCCTGTTGGTCATATGAAACCGAGGTACGGTCACATCAGAACACTCCGTGACACAAAGCGGACAATTAGGGCTTCAGCTGTGTGGCTGGCATTTACGGTCCAGATGTCTATAAGGGACTTGGCAATAATCCAATGGGGAAGAAGTGTTGTACAGGCAGTAGTGATATCAAACTAACATGTTTAAAAAACTAAAATTGACAGAGACAACTTTACAAGAGCGGCACAAATACAGCACAGCAAAATATTCCTTCCGCGTGTGACTGAGGCGAAAACACAATTGAATCTTAAACATTGTACACATAGACTGACTTAAAAAATACTAACTCTACACCCACCTAACATATACGATAAAGTTCTTTCTCAGTCCCTGAATCGCAAAATTGTACGGAGGGACGGAACGTAAATATTAGCGGCATGAACTCGTTGGTTGCTGTGTATCAGTTTCAGTGAACGTAGGATTTTGCCCATAACGTTTTTTCCTGAGTTTTTGTGGAAGTAGTTTCTTTTCTTCAAGCAAAGTTGCCAGTTCGGTTAGAACGGGCTACAATACATCCCGATCTGCCTTACACAGGTGTTAAAGTTTCTTTTCAATTCCCGCTTTTGCTGGTGACGTAACTAAGGTAGAGGTTATGTAAACTCTTCTTACAGGTTGTTAGTTTCCTTGGTATGCTGTTTTCAGTATTTACTTGTTGCAGTTTGGGGAGTACTGTACCCAGGTGAATGTTAACGTCTCTGCTTCAAGAATTATCTGTAGTGACTGACTAAAATGTACTTGTTGTATTGCACTCATTCGAGATAAACTGCATCAAATGCGTACTTTTACTTCACTTGTGTTAATTGTTCACCAAGAAAAATCTCCTCTTAAGAAATCTTTCTTCGCTTTTAACCAGTCGATTTTCCTGGTACTGCTCCATATTTTCTCTGATTTGTTTAACTTCAACTATGTGGTATGTGGTTTTGTGAACTGTCGGAACGCGGCCAATCGTTCTGTACTCCCTCGCGTCTTTATAGCGGGAACACTGACAAAATGGTGGACATCACTCAATTTAGACTTCTTGTGATCGGAAGCTAGTTATGCCTTGAAAATGGCACCGTAAATTGCTCCTGAAACGGCATCAAAATAATGGCTATGCTTCCACACCACATCTAATATGAAGCCGTACTTACTTCCATCTATGTCCAGTTCTACACATTGAAAAGTGATGGCCGCGCGGGATTAGCCGAGCGGTCTGAGGCGCTGCAGTCGTGGACTGTGTGGCTGGTCCCGGAGGAGGTTCGAGTCCTCCCTCGGCCATGAGTGTGTGTGTTTGTCCTAAGGATAATTTACGTTAAATAGTGTGTAAGCTTAGGGACTGATGACCTTAGCAGTTAGGTCCCATAAGATTTCACACACATTTGAAAAGTAATGAGTACATTCTTTTTCTTCCCAGTCCGCTCATTCCACAACACGGCGGCTACAGCTCACTACCGCGAGGAGATTTAACGAACAAAACACTTACTTGAAGCTTACTGGAAGATTAAAACCGTCTGTCGGACCGAGATTCGAACTCGGGACCTTTACCTTCCGCGGGCAAGTGCTCTACCAGCTGAGCTACCCAAGCACGACTCACGCCCCGTCCTCACAGCTTCAATTCCGCCATTACCTCGTCTCCTACCTTCCAAACTTGCACAGAAGCTCTCCTGCGAACCTTGCAGAACTAGCACTCCTGGAAAAATGGATATTGCGGAGACATGGCTTAGCCACAGCCTGGGGGATGTTTCTAGAATGAAATTTTCACTCTACAGTGGAGTGTGCGCTGATATGAAACTTGCTGGCAGATTAAAACTGTGTGCCAGACCGAGACTCGAACTCGGGTCCTTTGCTTTTCGCGGGCAAGTGCTCAACCAAGTGAGCTACCCAAGCTCGACTCACGCCCCGTTCAGGTCTCGGTGCGGCGCACAGTTTTAATCTGCCAGCAAGTTTCATATCAGCGCACACTCCGCTGTGGAGTGAAAATTTCATTCTTAAAACACTTACTTGTACGTGTGCATCAATATAAGGGTAGACTGTCCAACGCTTATATTTTCAAAGCTATGTCACCTTAGCGAGTCCTGCCTCTCTTACTGGATTCGCTTTGCAGAAGCGGCAGTGGCAGAACCGTTCCCCTACGCGTTTCCCGTACTCACATTCCTTCGTGCACTTCAGTCACCTATTTGGTTAGCCGAGCGAGGTTGTAGAGACAGACAGTTTGCTCTCACGTGTCTAATCGTTCTAAATGGGTCCAGTCCGGTGTCTAACAGTCAGGAGCCTTGTGACCTGGGCGTTTACAACTATTACAGTGCACTTCCACAATGAATGCACATCTAGCGGTTTTACCCTGCTGAAAGATTGGACGAATTGCAGAGACTCCTCGTCTAGAAATGCTAGTCGTACATCCTCTCTTAGTGTAGTCAGCGAAGCACACTTTACCTCTGCACCTATCTGTGGGCCAATCCCGTGAACAAATACATCTACAGCGAGTTTCAGCTTCACTGATTAGTACCCCAATCCTTTTGTTACTTTCCCGTAGCATATATGAACGACACTACACAGCTCTTATTCTGTCAGAAAAGTGCTCTAAATGCTCCCTGTAATTTCGATACGGAGTGGTAAGTTGGTCCCTACAACAGTTAACACTATGCTCAATATCTGTCCACTAGTTCTATTGAAAGGGCATCAGACGCTGTATTTCTGAGTCCTTCCACCGAATTTATGTAAGGGCGTGCCTCTCCTTACAGCTTAAGACTGGTGGCTCCTACCGATGCTTAATCACTTCATTCGGACAGTTTCCTTGCATCTGTTATATTTTGAATGAATGTGTGAACATTTTCGCATGGTTGGCCCGCGAAAGTGAGAACTAGCAAACCTATTCGAACATCAATTACAGGTCGGGACGAAATCGGTTCTGGGAACTCCAGCAATGAGGAAGCGAGGCGAGCTGTGGGCACAGTGCTGCTCTGCGGGATCACATTTACCAGTGCTTCATTAAGGCGCTTTTGAAGATCATCTTTCTCCCCTCGGAGTAACTCAGCCTTGCTTGCGTGTCAGGAGCCAACTGTCACTACAATATGGTGGTGGGCATCACTGTGAACTACGCATATCACAACAAATAAAAAGTCTTCGACGACAGCTCTCGGCGACTACTCGGACAGCATCGGACCCCGGCGGCGAGAGCAACCTAAAAGCGAAGCTCGCAGCTTAAGTTGATCGACGAATGGCGTGGCGAGGTCTGGCAGCGAGACGACGGCGACGCCTGGTGTCGGGATGGCGATGGGTCATCGTCCCCGCGACATGGCCTTGCGCGAAGGCGGCAGAGGTGACAGGCGCGGTAGGTTGACTTCGCGCAGCTGCAGTGGCGGCGGCCGCACTGAATGCACCGGGCACTCGTCCGTCGCGTCACAGCTCGCAGCAGGATGTCCCTGCGCAACGGCTTCACACATCAGCTCATGACTTAGTACTTTATATGCGGCACCTCAAGGCCGAAAACAGGATGAATTCTGCAACCCTCTTCTAATGCCAGTTTGTATACCTTCCTCGGAGGTGTGGTCATGATTGAAAAGCGGAGTCGACTTACAATTATACACTGTGCTCAGGCTCAGGAAAAGCAACCGCATCAGTTTATTTAATCATGGGAAGGGAGGGGGGTGGGGAAGGATTACCTGCTGAGGAGTGCGTGGACGACGAGAGAAGATAACTCTAGTAGCCCAAGACCCATCTCGAAGGAAAAGGGATAATACAAAGATAAAACTAACCCACTTGGCGTCTGCTCTAGGTGGAGACTCGGAACAGAAGAGAAATATATTTTTTGGCGGCGACTCCTAGAGCCTTCAGTCTCACCAGTCAAGTGATCTGATGATCTGAAAGGCAAGGCGCTTTGCTGACGATGACGCAGCTTTTTCACATCAACTGAAAGGTGACGGACGAAATACGTGGACTCTTTGTAAAATTTAAATAGTACAAATTATTCTAATCACTTGCTAATCGCTTGTGCGAAGCAGCTGATATTACAGCTGCATAGTTACAATCTGATTATGGAACAGCGTTACATTTGTTAATGGTGATTACGTTCTGCACAGGGATCCCCTAGAATTGTTTACGTTATTAAGCATGAAAACTGAAGCTTCCTGTAGCAAACTGGCCGGAATAACTACACCGACTAAAAAAGTGAAGCACCCAGAAGACACGGGAGGATCCAAAAGTCTCTTCGTACACACACACACAATTGGTGGATATGTAAATCATTAGAGTTGCAATTTATGGGGATACATTAGAACGGCCAACACAGTGAATTAGTACTGTTCGTGTTTAGTGTTGTTATCAGGCTCCGGGGTGTAAAAGAGATGCGAACAGCGTCAGATGCGGAATGATCACTGTGAAGGACACGGATATGTCGTATATTCGTGTCAGGCGGCGTTATCAGCTTCTGTCAGAGTTTGAAATGGTTCTCATTGTAGGTCTCTGTTTGGCCAGCACGGAGAATCATGAAATGTCCAGATTTGAGGGGCATTCGAAATGGTCAATGGCCTAATGCTGGGTTACATAAGATCAAGTGGAAAAGCTTACTGACTGCCATTGTTCCATTCTGCATGTACATGTACATAACTACTCTGCAATTCTCACTTAAGAGCTTGGTACAGTGTTCATCGAACAACCCTCAGACTATTTCCTACCTTCCACTCTTGAAAACCGCGTGGGAAAAGCAATCACATCTGATAATGTCGATGGAGGATCGTCGTAATATACAGCAAGCTAATCCCTACTCATTCACAACTGCGCCTGGCATCCGATCACAAATAAGGGACTCGCTGCAACGATTTGTGATGTCCTGCCTAATAGAGAGGACACTAGCAGCGTCCGGAGAATGGAATTACCGTCCTATTCACAGCGCAACACAAATGGCTGCGTTCATAGTATTGTCGCGATATACAAGCTAGGACTGCTCATAAATGGCTTCGAGTTGTGTTCAGTAAAGAATCACAGTTCAGCGCTACACAAATAACCATCGTCAACGAGTATAACGGCGACATCGTGAGGAGTCCCATTCATCCAATGTTTTGGAGACACACAGCGTCATTCCTCTTGTCGTCTTGGTGTGGGCAGCCATAGGCTGTGACTTCAGTTTGCAGCTGGTAGTCATTGAGGGAACTCAGACAGCACGGCAGTAAGTTGCGGACGAGCTGCGTCCTTGAGTGTTACCTCTCATGCTACTGTATTGTGATGACGTTTTTCAACAGGACAACGGCCGTCCAAACATGGCACACATTTCTGTGAATTTTGATGATGTTAGGTTGCTTCCATGGCAAGCAGACTCCCCATATATGTCCCCGATAGAGTATGTGTGACAACAGCTCTTACGACATCTCCATCGCAATGCCAGTTTTCATGATAACAAGGCCTTGTCACAACAGTTGCGACGGAGCTAGACTTAGGAGAGGATACAACGGCTTCTTGGGACCCTCCCCGACAGAATCAGTGAGTGCTTTCAGGTGGTAGATTGTGCAACGTCATACTGATAAGTGATTTTGTATTCAGTGAAGTGACAACACATTGCCTCTCAAACTGGGATGTTCCATTTCGTTTCCTCCTACCCACTGCTTCATCTTCGGTCAGTTGTCAGGTAGTGTAGTATTAAAATAAATGCATGCACAGCCGGATTGTAATTCATGCCTACTGAGTTCATGCGAAAGAACACTTGCGCGCGAAAGGCATGGATTACAATTTCGAGTCACGGTCCAGCACACAGTTTTAATCTGCCAGGAAGTTACAAATCAGACCCCGCTCCACTACAGAGGTTTCCCTCATTCCAGAAACCAAACATGTTGAAAACCTTTCATTTTATAATACACTGAAGCGCCAAAGACACCGTGTAACGCCGGAAATGCATATCCTCCTATTTCCATCTATTGTACTATTATTTTTTTTCCTTGGTTTGTTACCTCAAGATATGACATTTCTGTCTCTTTATATATTGTAATTGTTTTACTGTTTGTATATATATATTTATGCACTCATGTCGATGTATAATTGGTTTGTTTCGTAAATATTATTTGTATTTTTACGCTGGGTCTTGCCTAGGGAAAACTGCTATCGAACGATTACGTCGATAGGTCGTGTGAAGAATCAAAGTGTGTAGGATCTTTGGTAGTGTGAACTCTGCCGCTTGGAGCGCGGGCAGAACAGTCGGAGTCTGGCGGGAGTAGCGAGTGGAGCAGGTGTTGTGTGACGCTCCCGCGAGTTGCCGCGCTTTCGGGGTTTGGCAGCATGTAATTGCGCTCGACTCGCGATGATAGTTTCTGACATGGTGTCGCGGACGGGAAGCATTAGCTGGCGCACATCAAGAGCCCGTTTCGCCTGGTGACCGTGTCGAGAAGAAGGCGCGCCAACATCCAGCTTCTGCAACAGCGACGGCCGACAATGAGTGACTGTCGCCACCTCCTCGATCGACGGCTTCAAACCTTCAATCAACCAACAAGGAAGACTGGAAGCACGTAAAGTTTTAGAACTGTATGGCAGACCTCAGCTTTTAATCTTGTTCCATTTGCCTCGCAAAATTACAGCAACTTAGCATGAACCTTTGTTGCTCATTGTCCCAATTGCATTACCAAGCAAGGTCCCTTCCTTTTCCGGAATGAACCCGAGTATCGTTGAAATTCAGACGCCAGCATTAAAGTAACATCATTTCACTGCTTTAATCTCAAAGGTATTCATAGCTGGCTTCAATATTCAGATTACACAAGCACGAATTAAGAGTGCGAGCTTTGTTACCGTATTTTAGCTTACCTGTGACTGCAGCTCAGCTTGGTACGTACTAAATTTTCCTATTGTTAATTGTTCAGAATCATTTAATTCAAGATCAAAGTTAAATCTCTTGTTTCTAAATTGCGTAGAGTCAAGTTGCTTTTGAAATGATTGTTGAGGTAGTCCAAGACTAACCGTATTTTACTGGATTTCGATGTGCTTCAGAAAGAAAGCTCACTATTAACTTCAGTCACTAAATTAACTTTCGATTTTCCGGTTTTATTAATTCTTTTGCTAAATTAAGTCAGAGTGTAGCGAAATTTATTACTTCTGACAAACTTTCAGATTTCACACTACACGTGTCAACCTTCAGTTGCCACGCTTCTAGTGTTAATTATATGTGTAATAACCTTTCTTTTTCAGTTACTATAGTAATTGTCCTTAGGACTGGCGACCGTGATTTCCCCCAAATCTCAAATATCTAATTACCGCTAGTTAATTGTTAACGTAACGGCCGCACATTTACTTTCTTTATTAACTTTACCCCTTTTCAAAATTAATTTCCACCAGTTTCATTAGCATTTTTCCTTTCATATAGATGTAACCCTTTCCTCCCTCTTTACCGACAGGTTAACTTCGGTGACGATTGCTTTTCCAAAACTCCCATTAGGTACACGCGGTTTCATTTTTCACTGTCATTAAGGTCGATAAATGAGGGGGGAGGTTACACGTGGCGACCTGGTGACAGGACAATCTTCAAATTTGAGGTTGTTCTGGACACGAATTTTGCATTGTGCAAATCTCGTAACAAAGTACTGGTTACGAAATGGTCGATACGTCAGCGAGAATATTCGTGTGAGGAATCCTAATTAGAGTTGAGATTTTGCATTTATATTGAAAATTATTAAAATGAGTGAAGGCAACAATTACCAAAATCTGGTAGACTTGGATACGGAACAATCGGTCGAACAGTGGGAAACGCGCACGGCGGTTCCCATTGTTCAGGGGCAGGCGGCTAGCATGAAAGACGCGACCGCCGAAACGCAACAAAGAGCAGAAATGGAATTCCAAACTTTAGAAAATGTTTCGGAATCGGAAGCGAAAATCAAATCTGTACCCCTTGATGATGAATACGGGGGAACATGTATAGAGGAACCAGCTACGGAAGTAAAACCGGTAGTCTCCGGGAATTTAACTGATTTATTGAATGTTTTGATTAATGAAATCAAGAGTCAATCGGCAGAAATTATAGCTCTGTCTGCCAAGCAAGAAGCTCAGTCTGAAAAGATTGAACGAAAGCTAGACAATCAGAACAAAGCTATTAATGTTGTTAACAACAATGTTGGAGTTGTTAATACAAAAGTTGATAAAATCAAAGAAGATATTGTTGTAATTAATTCCGAAATCGGTAATCTTAAACAGGAAATGATAGGCGTTCAGGCGGAAATTGCGAGCGTAAATACTCGTTTTGATTCCGAAATTAGCAGAATCGAGAAAAGTGTAGGAGAAGCAGTTGCTCCGGTCATCGAGAATAAGGTGACGGAACAAATTCAATTAGTGAAAAAAGAGGATCAACAGAAGGTGGAAACTTTAAAGGCTTTAGTGTCCGAAGTAGACACTAAAGTGAGGGAGCAGGCTAATACCTGCGAAGAGAAAAAGAGGGAAGTGGAAACGCTTGCGACAACCACTTGCCAAGTAATTACGAGAGTATCGGAATTAGAAAAGAAACTTGACGAAAAACAGAGCTATGTGCCAATCTGTGCACATTGTTCGGAATTGTTGACGAAAGAGGAGCGGTTCGACCCCTTGAAAAAAGGCGGTATACACGCGACGGATTTCATTAAGAATTGTGAAAGAGTTTTACCCAGATCATGGACTAATGAGAGAAAAATTAATGCGGTTATTGATGTGCTGGCTGGTGATGCCAAGCGTTGGGGCTTAAACCTCAACATTACGAACCTGACTTTTGACGAGTTTAAAAATTTGTTTCTGGCTGAATACTGGTCAGAGCAAAAGCAGCAAAGTGTCTGGCGCGAATTTGTCGTATCGAGGCCTTTCGATGCGAATTCGCGCGGCTCGATGAAGGAGTTTTGTGAGGGCTGGATCCGCAAGTTGGAATATTTGCGTGATCGCCGCACGGAATCCGAAATAGTCTGGGAACTCTACAAGAAGCTTCCAGATGATACAAAACGCTACGTAGGAAGCAATTACAGGACAATCAATGATTTCCTGGAAAGAGTTGAGGACGAGGACAATTGGCGCAATAATCGCGACAGTGGTAGAGGCCGTGGTAACAACAACGGGTACCACCCCAACCATAACAACGATAACCATGGGAATAATGCATACCGCAGCAATGACAATAATGGTTCGGACCGTAATAACAATCGGTACAATGCAAATAATAACCGGAATGACGGAAACCAGTATCATACTAGCGTGATACGGGCTGCGCAGAATAGTAATAACGCCAGAGGGTGTGACCAGTCGCCTCAGCAGTATCCGGGGAGCGTATCTGCTGGGACGAGACAGGGAAACCATTAGCCGCGCCGGTGAGGGGCCGACCGGGCGTGGAGAAATTTTGGCGGCCCAATAACAGGAGAAAACCCAGGTGTCGTCGTTATGAAAATTCCGTATGGAATAATCAACGGCGGGAGAGTGTGCCAGTGTTAGGAGAAAGGAGTGCGCCCACAAGTAGTAAATCAGCTGTATACATGGCAGCAGAAAATGCATTCACTGTCAGTGAGAACAATTTAAGTAGTGTTCCGGAAATCGACTATAAAGTGGCAGCTGTAATACCCACAGCGGAACTGGAGATTGAGTTTAAGAATGATTCGCAAGTGTTGAAAGAAGATCAGATGTCGGATAAAACGTCCGTCATCGAGCGAGGGGATGCAGAGAGGGATGAGGTCTGGTTAAGGCAGTTCGGTCGCTTATACGACGAACTAAGAGATTATAGGGGCCTGTACGGGAGAAGTGTTTATGGGGAGCGCGGGCAGGATTTGCCGCGCCTCGTCCCGCAGGAAGATAGTGATTGTGAAGTGATGGAAAGTTCTGGCCCTAACCGGCAGACTTTACTAGAAATAGTTGATGTTAATGGGGAGCACGAGCAAGATGCGTCGTGTTTCGTCCCGCAGGAGTTGAATGTTGAAGTAGTAACGGAAAGTTCTGGCCCTAACCGGCAGACTTTACCGAAAGTTGTAATGGTAGAAGTAGCCGACCCATCCGACGCGAACATCCAGTTTAAACATTGCGAGAGTATTAAGGAGAAAGATTACGAAAATTTTAGTGATAGCCGAACACGATTGGTAGAAAAGCACGTAGATTACAGCGTGTATGAGGTTAGAGCTGACGTTATACGGTCAGACGGTAGCAGTGTGGGTTGCGCAGATCCAGAGGAAGTAATTTCAGATGCTACTGGGCACATTCTTCCAGGTAGATTGGCAGATGAGATCAATCTGACCAAAGAGGAATCAACGAAGGTGACAATTAGTGAAGTGATAGCAAAGCAGCACTCACTAGTTGACGAGTTACAGGAAAAGGTTTCGGTATTGGAGGCGAAGCTACAGACTAAGCCTCAGGACAAACGTGTTGAAATTAAAACTGTATGTGAACAGAGGCTGAAAAAGCCGCCAGACAAGCCGAATTTAGGATCAAAGCCGGATGGTTTTTTCTGGAATGACCTGGATATAGACGAGGATTTACTGTGGGAAAATAAAGAAACAGTCGAGGACAAGTGTAGACAGATAGTAGTGTCCGTTAATATGCACGACCTACAACTAAACGTGTTGATTGACACCGGGGCAGAATTGAGTGCTGTATCTGGGAAAATATTTGAGTTACTGAAAGACAGACCTGGCATCGTAGTTATGCCAGTAACAGGAGTGAAAATTATCGGTGCTACTGGGAAGGCCAGTAAACCGGTCACAAAACAGATTTTTGTCAACTTCGAGATATGTGGGGAACGATTTGAACAAGAGTTTGTCGTCGTGCCAGACTTAACTACGGAAGTAATTATCGGGTTAGATTGGCTATTAAAGTACCGTGCAGTGATTAACTGCGAAAGCAAAACTTTGACATGTATGTCACTAGATAAAACAATGGTAGTTGGTTTTGACGAGGCAGGAGACGGTGTGCATAGGCAATACCAGCCTATACACATTGTTAACTGGCCGGATGACATTGACGTAGGAATGAGTTTGAATTGCCATAACATGAGGAATTTCGGCATTGACAAAAGTGTAGAAAGTGAATTGGAAGAGATAATCAAATTCCCTCCACGGATTAACATTAGTATTGGTGTGAAAAAAGATCGTTTGCGAGAAGTAATGAAGCTAAAAGCCGATGCTCGCATACGTCGTCATGACGCTAAAGCGCGTTTTGCTAAGTTTGCAATCGGAGACTTAGTACTTGTAAAAGCTCATGAGAAATCGAGCGAGATAGACCATGAAAACTCTAAATTTAAGTTTGTTTATAATGGACCATATAAAGTCATTGGTATGCCTCACACAAATGCTTACGGAATATTGTAGACTTGAAATTGTACCAACCTAGGATCGATTAATACCACACAATGGGTAATTTATACAGTATGTAAAATAGAGTGTAAGATTTAACGATTTGCTAGATTGCCATGCTTTTGACTGACCAAGGTCATTAAAGAAGTTGTAATTAATAAGTAATTAATTTTGATTAATCAATTTAATTTTAATCAATTTAATCATGATCTAATCAACTGAAAAATCCAAGCTGCTAGTTTAAGTTTTCAGCTGAGTCACAGTAGATTAAGGAATGTAAATATGATTTTGTAAATAGCTGTAAGATTTCATAAATATGTGATTTACTAGTCATTGCCGATGTACTTAGACGCTGTTTTAAGTTTCAGGCTAGTACATGCGTGTGATGATGGACAGTGTTGAGTTATCCACTGTGATAGTGTTTATGGACTCCTTGAGATTACTCGGGAGTGAGTTTTTCCGAAAGAATTCAGTGAAACGGACGTTCTGGAAACGCCGTCACAAGGGCGAGTGAGATCAAGCGTGCCGCACACGCGGGCGCAACAATACTGGCGAGGCGAGCCGCTGTCGGCTCTTGTGCCGCTGTCGGCATTCTTTGTACTTGCGAGTACGGAAGGCGGAATTGTTTTTCTTCCTGGACAGCTGAAAGAATTCTACTGTCAATATTTATGTTTTTTTCGATCTGATGTGTGTTATTTTCTTGTTTAGCGTTTAATGGACACCCATGACGAGAATATTAATTATGAAAGGGTTATGTAAAAATGTGTATTCTATGTAATTAATTATTAGTTTGCGTATTTTGATCTACCTGTTTTTATGACCATGTACTCTGATTAATTTTGTAAATAGTATTCCATTTCTTGATACTGTTGGGAATTTTGACAATTTTAGAATAGCTAAACCATTTTCTATGTTTTCTATGAATTTTAATATGTTGTCAACCTGTTTTATTTTGTGCAAGATGACAGAGTGGAATAAGATTAGGAGCGTCTCCACTCAATTATTATGGTCTAAAAATTGATTTATGATTAATTAGACGAATGCTAAATTTTGTTGATGTTTTGAGCATATGCATTTCCGCTGTTTCTTTTTTTGGGACATTTTCTGAGTCTGTTTACGTTACACGAACATCCTCAGACAATGTGGGGCACGTGTAACGCCGGAAATGCATATCCTCCTATTTCCATCTATTGTACTATTATTTTTTTTCCTTGTTTTGTTACCTCAAGATATGACATTTCTGTCTCTTTATATATTGTAATTGTTTTACTGTTTGTATATATATATTTATGCACTCATGTCGATGTATAATTGGTTTGTTTCGTAAATATTATTTGTATTTTTACGCTGGGTCTTGCCTAGGGAAAACTTCTATCGAACGATTACGTCGATAGGTCGTGTGAAGAATCAAAGTGTGTAGGATCTTTGGTAGTGTGAACTCTGCCGCTTGGAGCGCGGGCAGAACAGTCGGAGTCTGGCGGGAGTAGCGAGTGGAGCAGGTGTTGTGTGACGCTCCCGCGAGTTGCCGCGCTTTCGGGGTTTGGCAGCATGTAATTGCGCTCGACTCGCGATGATAGTTTCTGACATGGTGTCGCGGACGGGAAGCATTAGCTGGCGCACATCAAGAGCCCGTTTCGCCTGGTGACCGTGTCGAGAAGAAGGCGCGCCAACATCCAGCTTCTGCAACAGCGACGGCCGACAATGAGTGACTGTCGCCACCTCCTCGATCGACGGCTTCAAACCTTCAATCAACCAACAAGGAAGACTGGAAGCACGTAAAGTTTTAGAGCTGTATGGCAGACCTCAGCTTTTAATCTTGTTCCATTTGCCTCGCAAAATTACAGCAACTTAGCATGAACCTTTGTTGCTCATTGTCCCAATTGCATTACCAAGCAAGGTCCCTTCCTTTTCCGGAATGAACCCGAGTATCGTTGAAATTCAGACGCCAGCATTAAAGTAACATCATTTCACTGCTTTAATCTCAAAGGTATTCATAGCTGGCTTCAATATTCAGATTACACAAGCACGAATTAAGAGTGCGAGCTTTGTTACCGTATTTTAGCTTACCTGTGACTGCAGCTCAGCTTGGTACGTACTAAATTTTCCTATTGTTAATTGTTCAGAATCATTTAATTCAAGATCAAAGTTAAATCTCTTGTTTCTAAATTGCGTAGAGTCAAGTTGCTTTTGAAATGATTGTTGAGGTAGTCCAAGACTAACCGTATTTTACTGGATTTCGATGTGCTTCAGAAAGAAAGCTCACTATTAACTTCAGTCACTAAATTAACTTTCGATTTTCCGGTTTTATTAATTCTTTTGCTAAATTAAGTCAGAGTGTAGCGAAATTTATTACTTCTGACAAACTTTCAGATTTCACACTACACGTGTCAACCTTCAGTTACCACGCTTCTAGTGTTAATTATATGTGTAATAACCTTTCTTTTTCAGTTACTATAGTAATTGTCCTTAGGACTGGCGACCGTGATTTCCCCCAAATCTCAAATATCTAATTACCGCTAGTTAATTGTTAACGTAACGGCCGCACATTTACTTTCTTTATTAACTTTACCCCTTTTCAAAATTAATTTCCACCAGTTTCATTAGCATTTTTCCTTTCATATAGATGTAACCCTTTCCTCCCTCTTTACCGACAGGTTAACTTCGGTGACGATTGCTTTTCCAAAACTCCCATTAGGTACACGCGGTTTCATTTTTCACTGTCATTAAGGTCGATAAATGAGGGGGGAGGTTACAACCGGTATATGCATGCATATTCAAATACAGAGATATGTAAAGTGGCAGAATAAGGCGCTGTGGCCGGCAACGCCTATGTAAGACAACAAGTGTGTGGTGCATTTGTTAGATCGGTTACTGCTACTATAACGGCAAATTATCGGGATTTAAGTGACTTTGAACGTGGTGTTTGTGAGTTACCGAGCATTTCGCTTTCATTTAAATATATGGCCGAAAGAGTCAACCTTCAGGAATTGTGGAACGAACCCTGTCGTACAGGACCGTCTGCCACGAAGAGCGCAGATTCGCCACGAGATGGGGAAATTCACAGGCGTCTATTATACTGAAAGAGGCCTAAGCGCTGTAGTATGCGAGTCAGACAGACAAGAACCTACGTCATAGGGAAATACCATAGAAGCCGTTTGTGGCCAGAGAGTCGTAGCAGTGTTAAATATGGTGGACCTAAGATCGACCATAAACGGAAACATTTATGAAAATTATTTAACTCTGTAGTAATTCAGGGAATGAAGTAACAGTAATTTTGATGTACCATCCTTCATAAATTTTCATGGTGATCTCGATGAAACTTGAATATTGATGTTATCTATAATAGTTTAGGATTTGTGAATGTATGCTTTCCCGGCGTATACAGCTGGCGAAGAGTTCTCGGGCTTCCAGCCGGGTGGCGGCGTCTTCAAACTGCGACGTTTCGACGAGTGACATACTCATCATCTTCGCCAGAAGATGATGAGTATGTCACTCGTCGAAACGTCGCACTTTGAAGACACCGCCACCCGGCTGGAAGCCCGAGAACTCTTCGTCAGTTTAGGATTTACTGTTAAAGTGAAATTTACAAGTTTCTTAACAAAGATATGAATGCTAAAATCTGAACGCTATAGTCGATCTTAACGATCGACATTTCATATATAAGTGCATCATTAAAATGTTGTAAATATCAACTCTGTAACTTTATTTGTTTAGAAGATATAGTAAATTTAAATTATCAGTGTTTTCAGTTAAGCATCAGGTCCTCATTTCCTCCACACAAAACACATTGAACGATGTCAGCATGGCACCTTATTGAATCATTAGGTAAGGGAATATTTGTCGCAAAGCTTAGTGCATAATACTTACTTTTGTTCTTTATTTATTTATCAGAAAGCACATTGGTGCAAGGCTACTCGTCGTGGCATTCAAAGCTAAGAAAGAAATTGTATTGGTTTTGTCTAAAAGAATTTAACGTTCATTATGTAATGGATATTATTGTTACTTTATTTAGAACATGATAGTTGTCAAGCTTTGATTATTTAAATATGTTAAAATGTAAAATACTGTAGAATAAGCTGTAGTCAATCACATGGACATCTTCAGGAAAGGGAACTCCCCTAGTCAGTTGAGCGACGTTGTTTGGCACGCGGTGGACGCGGCCGGAGATGGGCAGAGGGACAGTTCTGATCTAGACACCAAAGTTAACAGTGCTGGTGGAGACGTGGAAGCGGACAGCCGATCTTTAGATAGCTAGGAAGTGAAACGACTTAGAAAATTTCGCGTTGTGTGGTATCGCGGGACGTAGTCTCTGAGCGGTGAGCAGCCGCGCGCCTCGTGTGCAGTCTAACTTTTCCCGTACTTAACAAGATTGAGTATTGGACTTGTAATTCGCGATGAGATTGTGAATGATCTTGGAACTGTGGCAAATGGATATGCGCTCGAGTGTAATAGTAATTCTAAATACTACCACTTTCGATAGTAGTTTGCTTTCTGAATAAACAATATTCTAACCAAATGGTAACTGTGTGGCCTACTTCACTTATGGATCGTTAATTTAGCTCCAGATATTATTATTGCTGTTGTTGCATGTTATATTACAACTGTATGTTTCATACAATGTCGCAGACGTGCCGTCTGCCAGACAATTTAACCTAAGGGTCACAAGTGTCTAATTTAGGGCGTGTAATACGACACGTGCGGTTCTACTTCTGAATGAGTTTGAGCCAATACATTTCGACGAAGAGGAACCGCATGTGAGCCCGAACATCTTTGGGATGTTGGGTTCCAACCGGGAGCTCGCCCTGGACTGGAATTTGGAAAGTATTAATTGAGGAACAAGAGTCTTGCTAAGTGTTGAAGCAGGATAGGAACTTGGAAACTGTTAGTTCAGGGATAAGAATCTTGCAAAGTGTTGGGGCAGGATTGGGAATTGAAAAATGTTAGTTGCGTAATATGAACTCTGGAAAATTTTAGAATTGTTTTGAATCCTGCAAAATTTTTTCAAAAGGACACTAAGGGCCATTAAAATTGCTACACGAAAAAGAAATGCAGATGATAAACGGATATTCATTGGACAAATATATTTTCACGCAATTTGGGTCGTAAATCCTGAGAAATCAGTACCCAGAACAAAACCACCTCTGGCCGTAATAACGGCCTTGATACGCCTGGGCATTCAGTCAAACAGAGCTTCGATGGCGTATACAGGTACAGCTGCCCATGCAGCTTCAACACGATAGCACAGTTCATCAAGAGAAGTGACTGCCGTATTGTGACGAGCCAGTTACTTGGCCACCATTGACCAGACGTGTTCAGTTGGTGAGACATCTGGAGAATGCGCTGACCAGGGCAGCAGTTGAAGATTGTCTGTATCCAGAGAGGCCCGTACAAGATCTACAACATGCGCTCGTACTTTATCCTGCTGAAATGTAGGGTTTCCCAGGGATCGAATGAGGGGTAGAGCCACGGGCCATAACACATCTGGAAGTGCCCTCAATGCGAAGAAGAAGTGACCGAGAGGTGTAACTAATGGCACCCCATATCATCACGCCGGGTGATACGCCAGTACGGCGATGACGAATACACGCTTCCAATGTGCGTTCACAACGATGTCGCCAAACACAGATGCGACCATCTTGCTGCTGTACACAGAACCTGGATTCATCCCTGTCTGTGATGCAGCGTCAAGGGTAACAACAGCCATGGTCTCCGAACTGGTAGTCCATGCTGCTGCAAACGTCGTCGAACTGTTCGTGCAGAGGGTTGTTGTTTTGCAAACGGCCCCATCTGTTGACTCAGGGATCGAGACGTAGCAGCACGATCCGTTACTGCCATGCGGATAAGATGCCTGTTATCTCGACTGCTAGTGATACGAGTCCGTTGGGACCCAGCACGGCGTTCCGTATTACCCTTCTGAACCCACCGGTTCCATATTCTGCTAACAGTCATTGGATCTCGACCAACGTTAGCAGCAATGTCGCGATACGATAACCGCAATCGCGATAGGCTACAATCCTACCTTTATCAAAGTCGGAAACATGATGGTACGCATTTCTCCTCCTTACACGAGGCATCAAAACAACGTTCCACCAGGCAACGCCGGTCAACTGCTGTTTATGTATGAGAAATCGGTTGGAAACTTTCCTCATGTCAGCACATTGTAGGTGTCGCCACCGGCGTCAACCTTGTGTGAATGCTTTGAAAAGCTAATGATTTCCATATCACAGCATCTTGTTCCTGTCGGTTAAATTTCGCGTCTGTAGCAGGTCATATTCGTGGTGTAGCAATTTTAATGGCCAGTAGTGTATTATCTGAACTTCGATAGGCAGAACCTCTCGCAAAAGTTAAATGCAAGATCGGTTCGGGACCGAATGTTAGGTTTCTTTAATAGTTGTGAAGTTACAATTGTAATTCTAACAGTTAGCGACACTCTGTTATCTAGGTCCTAGGTCTGTTCCAGTTTAGGCAGGTTGCGTGGAGGCTCTGAGCTACGAATTTTGCAACAATTTTATGCACCGAATTTTAGCGGTGATTAGGAGATTAAAATGTAACGCGGAAGAGAGGCGTCATCGAGAGCATGTGGTTTCAGCCAGCAGCGGAATCTTCAACTGCGATTCATCGCGCAGCGGCGGTTGCAGTACCACAGGAAGAGCTACGTGATCTTCAGCGTCGGCTCCAGCTGCAATATGACAGAAGGATCCAGAAAGACAAAGGTAAGTACCTGAGAAGATAGCAAGATTATGTATGATTCTGTAACTCAATCGCCAATAACAAACGTCACTAAAATGTAGCTGTCGGCCTGTTTGTGTGGGTCCGAAAATGCTAGCGAGCCGCTTAGCCCGAAGTCGGAACGGGAGAGCGTGATCGGCGGTGACTTTAGTAGGGCAACTAGACCGAAATCAGGCAAGGGAGATGAATCTGTGGGAGATACGCTGTCGCAATTAATGCAAATGATAAGAGAATTGGGATCCAAAATTGATGCTTTTGAAACCGATATACGTGAAGTAAATTTAAAAATTTCGTTCTGTTAAAACCGATGTGGGTGACGTAAATTTAAAAATTGATTCGGTTCAGTCTGAAATAGCTTCAGTTGTGAAAGACGAAGTAGGCAAAATTGCTAGTCGAATCGAAGAACTGATAGACAGAGAATTAAAAACCATTCGGTTTCATGGTCAAAATTTCTGATGAAGCTGGGATACTGGCTTCTAAGGTAGATCAAGTGGAGAAGAAATTTCTGTGGTAGGGTGGAGAAGTTGTAGGCAGATCTGGAAGCAACGTAAGAAATTATATGAGTAGGCAAGATGCTCTAATGGCTGAGACGTGGAGGCTATTAGCAACTTATCCGTTGGAATAGGTAAAGGGGAGAAAGAAGCAGATAAAATAAAGGAACAAGTAGAATCTGGCATTAAAATTGAAAATGGTGAAGTAAAAAAGCAAGTTAATGAAATAAAAAGCGAGTCGAATTCTTTAGCTGCACATCAAACCTCCACGCTGATCAGAGTTCCGTGGATGAACTCGGGAAAGGTGAAATGTTTTGGAGACGACGGGAAATATCACCCAGTAAATTTTCTAGCAGCATGCAGGGATGGTTTTATATGGGGAATCTCCGACGAGGAGAAGATGAAATTCGTGAAAAGACATTTGGAAGGTGAGCCGCAATCGTGGGCAAGTATACACAGTGATACGTTCACTAACTACGAAATATCTGAAAGTAGATTCCTGAACAAGTTCTGGAGTAAAGCGAAGCGAACGCGACTCCAAAATGAGTTTCTGAATGGGCCAACATTTAAATATGGGAACTGGTCGATGCGAGAAGTTTGTAAACGTGAACTTGCGAGGTTAATGCATGTGACACGTCCATTGGGAGTACTTACTGAAATCACGACGTTGAAAAGGCGGTTACCAGAAAATTTGCAGTGGGATCTAGTGCACAGCCCTAGCAACTCAATAGACGAATTTTAGGACTTTGTAGGAAAATTAGAACGGGCGTTGAAATTTAAACTGCAAAGTAAGCAGACAAATAGTTTCCTGAGTGGAAATCATAACTACAGTCCGAGTAACTACTATGAAAGACCTCCGGGAAATTATCAAAGGAACGCAAACAGCAGTTATGATAAGGGAAACGTTAACAGGAACACATCCAATTTTAAATTTCAAAGGGGTAATGGGAAAGGATGCTTTCGTGACAGGGACCGACACCAAGAACGTAGATTTGAGGGACTGGCACCTTGCTAAATGAACCAGCGTCATGGGAGATCGGGAAACTAAGTTTCGCCGCATCTCAGGTCCGGAGATGGCAAAATAAACTGGCGATGAATAGGATGCGAGTAAACGGAAATGAGATAGGTATCAATAAATTGGCAGAAAGGCGTCAGAATTTTGAAATGAAATCAGTGAGAGATGAGAATCAAATAGGTAAATTTTAAAGTCAGATAGTATGTAAAAGGCATTGACGATAAAGGCGATGATGACGATTTATGGCTAAATGATTTGTTTTACGAATATGAGACGAAAGAGGGCGTGAATGTTAGTGTAATGAAAGATTCTATGTGCCAAAAGGAGGCTGAGGTGGAGCTGAATTTGGTGGAGTTAGATGGTATAGAAAATTCTAAAGAAGTACTAACCAGAAGTAATGATTATACTGATGAAGGTGATGATGCTTCAGGTAATATTGTAATGGCGATATTAATAAGGGTGGTGTAGCATTAGTCTCGCCAGCTGCTGATGAATTTGTATGTGTATCGGCGGATATTGGTGAATTATATTTTAAGGAAAGTAGTAATGTTGTTTTGTGTGCTGAAGTTATGAAAGCTGAAGTTGCTGGTATTGATACTTCAGAGGAAGAATTCTGTGCATATCTTTCTACTAATGGATGTGAACCCGAAAGTCTGGATGTATCTGTGGATTTTGAATGTTTGTTTGAGGATAAATGTGGATCTGAATTTGATGTGCGATCTGAAATTAATGTGGTGCAGGAGCGTGCAAGAGAGGAAAGGTATTATGCTCAGATTTAAATCAAAATCAGCAGTATTTAATGGTACTGTTGATTCTGAAATTGCGAAATTGCACATCGCTGTAGCTACAATTTAGGTGATGTAACGGCAGAGGATGCTGAAACTATGAACGGTTCTGATATTGGTGATTTGTCGATGGAGGTAAATGAGGTTTCATGTGGCGAGTTGTATGATGTATCAGTGGCTGTTGGATGTGCTGTTTGTGAAGGTGTTTGTAATGATGTGGAAGTAAAAAGTATTGCTTTATTTTATGATAATGATGTTGTAGCTACTAATGTCCATAATTTGAAGGGAGAACACAGTGAGTTTGAATCTAACATAGAAAGTGATATTTGGACAGAATGTCATCTTAAGGAGGGATGTGATTTTACTGTAACCGAATGGCGATGGTACGGTAGAACATTACGCTTGTAATTACCTCATTTGTGGACTCGAGAGAAGTTTAAGATAGCGAGAGGTCTAGAAGAGAGAAAAAATGAAATTGGGCGAATGAATCATTTAATGAATTATTTTCGAAGAGTACGAAATTCGGGTCTAATTTACAATGTTTTATTTCAGGATTTATTGTAGCTTGTTTGTTGTTTCGTCACATAATGATTTTTTTTACACAAGGTCTGTGCAATTATAAAGAGATAGATTAGACACACATTAGGGTTGAAGAAGGTCGGAGAACTCAGTTATTTGGTGAATGGTATCAAGTCAAAAATCTGTGCACAGTATGCGTATAAACTAGGTTTTTTGGGGTATATAAGACTCCTATTTATGTATATGTATGTGTTAGGCTTAAGTTTTTGGATGCATTTATATTAGTTGTAATTTCCAAATTCTACGTTACGATCAGACCCATTGGGGTTCATGGAGGTCAGAAAAGTTAGGAAGACAGATGTATGTTTATCTACTTATCTGAGAATATTTTGGGGGAATAATTTATTGCTGTATGTGGTATCGATTTGTATATGCAGCATCACTGCACGGAATTAAACGAGACGTGGGATTTGTTCATATTTGTTGTTAGTTTTGAGTCTAAGGGAGTTATTTAAATTAAAAGAAAATATTAATTTGTCGATGAAGTCGACTGGGGGTCTGTCACGGCATGCATGTCTCTAGTGGGACTTGAATAACATGCCAGAATCATTGAAGAATTTACGAGCATCTTGCAAACGCTGTGAATCAATTGTTTACTGGGTAGTTTAGATCTGTTTGTATCGATTCCACTAGGGGAAGTGTTCAATGCAGATCATGGGTGGTTTCAGAAAGTGTTTGTTTTCTGGTACCTACACCCCATTCGAATTTCAACAGATTTGTCCCAGAAAAACGTTGGCGATGGAATCCAGAGCCATACAGAATTTCGGCGGGGTACTCGGCTCCGAATCTGTGGAGTGCCACTGGAGACTTCGTCGTGACGAAAAGGTTCTGTGAAAGCGAACGCAGTGGCGCTGATATTTCTGCGGCATTAGAATAGACAGTCAATTTTGATAAATGTACAGTTTTATTTGGCGTTTAATTAATATGCTGGAATTCATAATTTATGATAGACATAAAATTCCTTAAATTTAAAGCATGCTGTGTCAACACCACTAGAAATAATTACACTATTGATCTGGCGCTTAGGGTATTTGTTATTGTAATATGAATTTGTGTCTTGTAAATTTGGGTGCTACTTAATAACATATATGGCACACCAACATGTTATGAAGTGCAGGTGTGTGAGTTAAAGAGTATTTTGCTGTCATTATATATATGGCCGAAAGAGTCAGCCTTCAGGAATTGTGAAATGAACCCTGTTATACACGACCGTGTGCCACAAAGAGTGCAGATTTGCCTTGAGGTGGGAAAATTCTATTACGCTGAATGAGGCCAAAGCGCTGTAGTGTACAAGTGAGAGAGACAAGAACCTATGTCATAGGTAAACCCCGTAGGAGCCGTTTGTGGCCAGAGAGACGTAGCAGTGTTAAATACGGCGGACCTAAGATCGACCATAAACGGAAACATTTATGAAACCTATTTAATTCTGTAGTAGTACAGGGAATGAAGCCACAGTAATTTTAATGTACCATCCTTCGTAAATTTTCATGGTGATCCCAATAAAACCTGAATACTGATCATATCTATAATGGTTTAGGATTTACTGTTAAAGTCAAATTAACTAGTTTCGTAACATAGACATGAATGCTAAAATCTGAATGCTTTGGTCGATCTTAACGATCGACATTTCATATATACGCGCATCATTAAAATAACAAATGTTGGAAATAAATTTATATTATCAGTATTTTCAGTTAAGCATCAGATCATCATTTCCTCCACACAAAACACATTGAACGATGACAGCATGATACCTTATTGAATCATTAGGTATTAGAATATTTGTTGAAAAGTGCATAATAGTTACTTTTGTTCTTTTTTATTTATCAGAAAGCACATTGGTGCAAGGCTACTGGCCGTAGCATTCAAAGCTAGGAAGGAAATTGTATTGATTTTATGTAAAAGTATTTAACGTTCATTATGTAATGGATATTATTGTTACTTTGTTTAGAACGTGATAGTTGTCAAGCTTGATTATTTAAATATGTTACAATGTGAAATAATGTAGAATAAGCTGTAGGCTATCAATTGGACGGCTTCCGGAAAAGGAACTGCCCTAACCTGTTGAGTGACCATGTTTTGCACTCGGGTGACTCTGCCGGAGACGGGCAGAGGGACGGTTCTGGTCTAGACACCAAAGGGGTCCGCGAAAGCGGACAGTCGATCTTTAGGTAACTAGGAAGTGAAACGACTTAGAAAATTTCGCATTGTGTTGTATCGCGGGACATAGTCTCTGAGCGGTGAGCAGCCGCGCGCCTGGTGTGCGCTCTGACTTTTCGCGTACTTAACAAGTTTGAGTGTGGGACTTGTAATTCGCGATGGGATTGTGAGTGATCGATCTGTGTCAAATGGATATGCGCTCGAGTGTAATAGTAATTCTAAATACTACCACTTTCGATGGTAGTTTGCTTTCTGAATAAACAATATTTTATCCAAATCGCAACTGTGTGGCCTACATCGTTTATGGGTCGTTAATTTAGCTCCCGATATTGTTATTATTGCTGTATGTTTTAATACAATGTCGCAAACTTGCCATCAGCCAGACAATTTAACCAAAGGGTCACAAGCGTCTAATTTAGGGCGTGTAATGCGCACGTGTGGTTCAACCCCTAGACGAGCTTGAGCCAATACATTTCGACTAGGAGGAACCGCATGTGAGCCTGAACATCTCTGGGATCCAGAATGAGGTTTTCACTCTGCAGCGAAGTGTGTGCCGGTGTGAAACTTCCTGGTAGATTAAAACTGTGTACTGGACCGAGACTCGAACTCGGGACCTTTGGCTTTTGCGGGCAAATGCTCTACCAACTGAGCTACCCACGCACGACTCACTCCCCGTCCTCACAGCCTTACTTCCGCCAGTACCTCGTCTCCTACCTTCCAAACTTTACAGAAGCTTCCCGCGAATCATGCTGGACTAGCACTCCTGAAAAAAGGATATTGCGGAGACATGGCTTAGCCACAGCCTATGGGGTGTTTCCAGAATGAGAGTGCTGATTCCAAATGTGGAATGCTGCCGAACATCCGGCTTTCGCCTCAAATGGTGTGGCTTTCCTTGTATCCTTTGTAGAGAACGTATGCCACGCCAAAGATCAGCTGTGTTTCGAACTACGCCTGATTCCTATGTTATACAGATGACGGTTACCATAACGACAATATTGAAGTAATGGAATGCAGAATATCTCGTTATTCTTAGTACTAACATTCACTACAAACGTGAAGTAAGATGTGATTTTAAACAGTCTTTAATGTTAAGTGCAAAAACAGGAGGTTAAATAAGGAAAACAATTATGAATTGCAACGTAAAAGGGAGAAATGTTTTCGCTTGACTTGTTAAGGAATTGAAAGACATATTTGTCTTACAGTGCACTTCGGTTCGCCAGAAAAAAGACTAACTATTGAGTGAAAGCATTCCGTTCTCTATCAGCATCTAATAGTGAATACCAAAATATAAAAGACATTCTGTGACCAAGATGCGGTGGCTTTGCACGCAGCAAGGAACCAGTAAATGTCAGTCGAATGTCAGTCGATGTTCCCTGGAAATCCTTGCCAGAAATGTAAGCACTGGAAAAATCGGACTGTTAAGAGCCTTACTGTGTGTTAGCATTGACTGATGGGACTTGTCGACAGACAGCTTTCTGCGCTACTGGCGTCCCAACAGTTTTTTTCTGTTCAAATAATGTTCTAACAAATATGCGTGAAACAGCATCTAACCATAAAAGGATTCTCAAGCGCCTTGTTGGTTGCTAGTATCTATGAGGCAATAATATATAAGCGATTTTTAACTTTTAGTTGACTGATCTCTGACTGATATTCTATTAAAAGGCACTAAACCACCCAGCGATGTAAATCAGAAATGAACACGTTGCTCTCTCCACAGACTACTAGCTTCCAGTAATATCGATTGATTGGATGTTGTTATGTAAACAAAACCTTAATGGATTGACCACTAGATTAGTATTGCTGGATAATTATATCGTATGCTTACTTTGATAACGCGTTTTGATAATAACAGAGCCTATGCACACATCGCTGACAAGGTAATACAATTGTGTTAATAACCCAGTACACCTCTATTTTTTACTACCGTTATCAAATCGGACACAAGTCACTAATCATTAAATAACAACATACTCATTAGATATTTATTGTCACTCACGGTATACATAAGCTCTTCATTCCTTTCCTCAGTTACTGGTTATTTTAATGCTCAGAAATGTAATTTACTGCTATGTCAGCGATGTATCCTTGACTTTACTTTTCTTTGCTTTAAAGTTAATATTTTTCTTTTATCAGAAAAAAACCTGTTATCGGTCACTGTATCTATTCTGTACACTGACAGACAAACAAATGATTACTATTTCAGGAAAATTGGATTATTTTTTCACGAGCACGAGCTTCACCAATTGAGCAAGTCAATAAGACAGAGGTCCACCTGTGGCCCTTATGCAAACAGTAATTCGGCTTGGCACTGATTGATAGAGTTCTTGACTGTCCTTCTAAGGAAGATCGTGCCATTGTCTTGCTGAAATGTAAGCTCAGGATGGCTTGCCATAAAGGGTAACAAAACCAGCCTTAGAACATCGTCAGTATACTGGCGTGCTGTAAGCGTGCTGCGGATGATGGACAAAAGGGGTCGTGCTATGAAATAAAATAGAACCCGAAACCTTCGCTCCCGGCTGTCGGGCCGTGTGGCTAGTGACAGGTGGTATCAGACCGTTCGTTGTCTGGGGAATGTTCAGACACATTTTCGGTCTGGAACCTCATTGACTGGAGTAGAATTGTCCTCAGTGAGGAGATGCTCTTGGAAGTGAGCCCAGATGTCCAGCGAAGAAGTGTCTGGAGAGATCGCGGACAGTAGTGTGATACCAACATGTCTGTTGCCCGCTGTACGGCCCTACAACCAGGAGTGATGGTTGGCTCTAATCTCTCGTAATGGTCCGTGGGCACCCGTAGCGTGCTAACCAATGTGCGACGAACGCCTTTGTTATCATCTCGGCTGCTGTGTCTGTGACTGGTATGGTCTGTGCGCACCTTGTGTACCTTTTTGCTGCCGTGGGCAAGTATCTGTAGCCCTCTGAGGGTAAAAACTGACCAACTGCGTCGAGGTGCTGACCAAAACTTTCTGGTGATCCCGTAAACCTTACAACCCCTGCGTGGGCGTGTCATCCTACTTTACAACGCTGACATTGAAGCCACGAGCGAGTCCCATTCCTGGCATCCTTTCTGGTAGATGGCTTCAGAAACCACTCGGTTAGCAACTTGATAATGGCTTTTGCCCCTGGATGCGCTGGGCTTTAGATGCTGTTAAGTGCCAGTTGCGGAATCGCTGTGTGATGTAGGTGTGTTCTCTTGCTAGAAACTCCCTATAGTATTGACTCCATTTTGTCTGTCCGCACTGTAGCTTCTTCGACACAAAACTCAAAGGTGGGCGATGTTCATTAACTTCTTAGTGTAGTGCTGCCCAGATTGCAATCTGGCTGGCGTCTACAGTGTTCAGTGGTGCGGACGGGACAGCATGTGCAAGCGACGTTGCCTCTTCGACGCTGGCTTGTAAGTGACTGAAAGCGTTGCTCATTTCCAGCGTCTGTTGCATAATTTTCTTGCTCTTGGTGTTCTCACCAGCATGTGTGCCCCTTACTTGTGCCTGGGTGGCAGCTTTACCGGAGAACGATGGCAGTAGAAACTTCCCCTCCCACACATAAAAACCGTCTAAATTGCTTCTAGACGTTGGCTTTGGTAGATTAGGCAACATGGCTATCCTACCAGGAAATGGTCTGGTACCATTGGCTGACTTTATGGCCTAGAAAATTACCTCGCCTTTGCACATGACACACTAGTCTTCATTCAACATCACTCCATAGCTACACAAACTCTGACGTACGGTGTGTGTGTGTGTGTGTGTGTGTGTGTGTGTGTGTGTGTGTTATTAACTTGTGCATCAGCTGAAAATATTACGTCTAGATATGCAAAGCAAAATGGCAAGCTTTGTAACACTTCATTTTCCAGGAATGGGCTGCAATTTTAAAACCAAATGGCATAAACAACCTGAGTCATGTCGAAAGGCGTAATCACCGCTGACTTTTCCAGGTCGGTATTTACCACTGCCAACTGGTTGTAAGATTTCCGACAATGCAGTACTGAGAAAACTTTTGTGCCCGAAAGAGGCTAAGTAAATTCTTGGATATTAGGTATTGGTTGCTTTCCTAGGACCGTTCTTACGTTCAGTCTTCGGTAATCGCTACAGGGGCGCCATTTGCTGCCCTTCTTGCACATCAGATGTAACAGGGTTGCCCATGGGCTGTCTGAGCTTCCTATAACATCCGTGCAGGGCATCTATGCCCTCTTCGAATATTGCATTAGCCTCAGCCGTCGACTTCGGAGATGTTCTACAGACACTTTGTGAAACTGGCGGACCTGGATTCATGCGTATATGTTGCAAAGTATTGTGCTTAACACGGTTTGGCTGTGCTGATCCTTACGGAGTGGACAGCTTACTCGAATTATTGATTCCTTTTACTACGTTGTCTATAGAACTTTTCTGAATTCCCTTTACTCTGTCGTTGTGTGTCCCACTTATAAGGGAGACATTTGCCAAATCTACAGACAGTGAAAAGTGCAACAGGGAATCGACTCTTAACATAGGTTGCATAGTTTCAAGCACCACTAAATTCCACTTGTGCCGAATAGCAAACTCAGTCTCTATCGTCATCACTTTGTACCCACACGTGTCGCTACTAGGGTTGTTCACAGCTAGCAACTGTCAGGGCTCATGTGTCATCATCTGAACTGTGCCCATGACCGGAATGATGCTGAGCTCTTATCCAGTGTCGGTTAAAACCTTAAGCCCGGAATCTTAACGACGACGTGCAACTGACATAACGCCATGCCATCAGATATTATAAACCCTCGCTTGACCTTGACTGAGGTCTAATCGTTGTAGGTTGGATGTACGCCTTGACCATATCCTCTTATCAGAATCGGTCCATAACGCCAAGTTCTGTAACTGCGTCGGAATCCTCCCTGACGCTGTCCATAACTGGCGTTCCTAAGTTACGTTCGGTCATTGTTGATAAGACGCGGCAGCACAATTCGGTATCGGCTCCTCCAAGAACTCCTGCGAGTGTTTGTCACCTGTTGTGACGCTGGTTAGTGTCGCTGCTACGGATCCCACAGGAATCAACTCCAGTGTGGCCTATGCTCTATCGATTATGTGCAATAGCTTACCCAACGGTTGTGTCTCACAAGCTGATAATGTCGACTGCTCTTAAGGAAGATGTTGTCGCCAAATATGTAGCAGCAGCTAGTTAGATATTACGTTATAGTCTACTGTCACATGCAAGTGCTCCCATAATTCCACAATTCCGATGCGTTTCTATCCCCGCGTTTCTCCTGGTAAAGCACTGTCGGAAATCTCTGCTCAGATAAATTCGTGCAGCGTGTGATTGTGAAGCCTTCAGCGCGGGGTATGCCTGTTCGTGGAGCGGGTGAGAATTACATCGGAAACCATCATCTTCGCTCTCTGGTCCAAATAGCTAATTGCCAGCGCAAATTAAACGCTGTCTGCTGCGATTCGTTGTCATGTGAAAATATCTTCCAAGATCGGAAATCATATGTCCAAATTGTGTTTGTAAACGGTGGTGCTCGAAATTGTACACGCGGCACTGTTCACATGAACGAGACGAAGAAAAATCTTTGGCGCAGGTTTTCACTCGTGGTGTAGCTGTGATTACAGGAGCTTGTAATTTCGTCGTGTCCGTCTTGCTGTCGTCTCTCAACGTCGAAAGCTCCAAAACTTCAGTCTCTTGTTGCAGCTGTCAGATATCGTCACCAATGGTTTGTAAAAATCCGTTTACGCCTTCCACATTTAACGAACGTAACGTGAGAAAAGTTACTGTGACCTCAACCGTTCTTGTTTGTGCCGTCAACAACTATACAGGAGAGAAATGAAACACAAATATTTCAGAACATTAACTTTTCTTGATCAGAATGAGAAGTAACCATTGACATCTGTTAGTATTTTTTTCAATAAAATTTTATTTCTTTAGTTTTTCTATTTTCCATTTCCTGTTATTCTTTTTTTCTTTACTTCTGTTTATATTTCAAATAACAAGCTGTCTCTTTTCTTCTTTTGAGGACATCTATTAGTTTCAAGGAGAAGTTTCATTTATTCACGATCAAAAATGCGTGGACTCCAAGTTTATTTTAAGTACCTAGGCTTTATTTATAGCTCTTTATTTTTTTCAGTAGAATGACAATACGAATGAACGGCAGCAGTCGAAAGTTAAACCTATTTTTGCCGCGGACTGGAACTGTCGGCGACGAGCGCAACTCGCACAATCTCTGGGCGCTCGCTCTGCTAATACTGGCGGCGAATTCCACAGTACCGATACAAGTTTCTTTCTTTAAACAAACGCGATATAATTTACAAGATGCATATTAAAACTTTATCATTAGTTTTTAACCAATCACACACTGTCGGATATATATATTAACAAGTACTGAGATTATGTTTGAAATATTTTTTTCTCACACTTTTTCTCACGCTTTTTCCATCTTTCTCATTTCCATTTCACGGCGCCTTATGAAATTTTAATTTATGATCCTTTACAATGTATATCGCATTTTCATTTGTATGCCACTTATAAAACTTTATCCTTCTTTACGATGTATGGATGCTGATATTTTGTCTAGATCTAGTCATTTCACCATCTACAGTAATTCGAGTTGTTATTTCTGGTTAAGGAAAAACGAGAAGATTAATATGAAATGAAGTAAAATTCTGTGCTTCATTGTAGAATTTTCAGTCATCGCATTGTGTCGCATATAAGAACCGTTGGAAAGAGTTATTTTCAGCTTCGCTTGAATTCAGTTCGTATACTTAGTACAAATTTTATAATTTTGAATGATCATTAATGCCTTTTGTTATTGAGAATTACTTGTTACTTCTGGATTCCATCATAGTTTTTCCTGACCTTGCAATAGGTCTGGATTTTTGACTGAGAATTGGTTTCGCTTCGTCTTTCCTAAATTTTAGATTGGTTCTACTTCACCCTATAATTCGCAGATTCTGTATTTTCTTTCCTCCTGGGCGTCGGAGATCGTTGGTGAGCCACACACTGGTATAAATTCGATCTCGCTCTCCCCTAGGCCACTACTGGAAGTTGTTGAGGTCTCTTTGTTACGTCGTTTTGCCGCTCGTCGTCATTATTAGGAGAAATTTTCGTCTTAGACGATTCACTCGAAACTTAACTCTGTTGGCCCCTACCAGCAGACGCAGTTGTGCCCATACACGATTGTTCTTTGTTTCAGATCGTGAATCCGCAGCTGCTTCTACTTGATGTACCATCGGTCTCGTTTCAAGATTTTGTTCCAGAGCATTGTCACCGCGTCACTTCGAACTATCTCCAACGTGAACATTTATGATTTGTTTGTCGGAAACTCTCCGACAGCCTGTTTGACGGTCGGGTAGTTTACCGTTTGTTGCCTCGATATTGTCTGTGCCATCTGTGCTATGATCTTCAACTTTGCTACTAGCCTGGGCTTGGCTGTTCGGAAATGATCAGTACTCCGCGTTCCTAAATCGTTCTGATTCTCCCCTCTTACGCAGGAGGACAGAAAGGCACGTTCATTTAAAACATATGAAACATCACTACAGTGTTCAGGCTGATTAAAACAGTCTTGCTATCTATAACAGTAGTTCAATTGCTTTCGGCTAACAGAGCACTATTTGCTACCAGTTCTCCACTTATTCTTCCTACGAGATAAGAAAGTAAAGGTATCCGTTTAATCAGGCAGAGCTCAAGAGGAAATTCTTGTCTGGGGCAGTACTGTTTAACGTAGTATCTGCCATCACATACGACACGTGCTCGTTCTTGCCCCTTGTATGTTAATGTATCCTTGACAGCCCCCTGTATTTATTACAGACGTATTCAGTTTTTTTAACTTTCATTTTGGTAGACGTTATTCCATTTCGGACAGGGAATGGATAAAAATGTGCACAGAACTCATTTCGCATTGCACGAACTTTTCCATAATTCTGCAAACTGAGTTTTACTATTTCGTCGGGAACATCCATTAGAATGTTAAAAATATGCACATTTGTCATGTTGCCTTCGACTGGCCTAACGGTAAGGTTAGAGACAGTGCCTGCTGCTAATGTTAACTCAGAGGTAACAGTACGTTCACAGGTTACTCACCCGGCGATAAGTTAGAACGAAGTTTGAAATAGTCGATAGACTCGGTAGTATCAAGGTACTCGATGTATACTTGGTCTCTTGTTAGTTTCACTTATGTGGCTACCCACATCTGAAATTCTAGAGCTGTTGGCCGCTAGCTGTTATTGGCGAATTCCAGATTCACGGTATTCTATCCGGGGTAGATTTCCATTGTGGTTTATACTGCATCAGAGAATTAAGTTGAAAGACTATCACTTTTCTCGTAACAGAGCTGTGTAATAGACGCCACACGAGACGGTACGAATAGCATTTAACTTGTAAAGACTGACTGCAGCTCACTTTGTGACCGACCGCTGCGTCCGCTGAAGCGCAACTGCTGCTAGACCACTAGCTGATACAGCACTGTAAGAACTCAAGAAGAAAACAACACTTTCTCCAGACACTTCCGCAAATTACAGTGTTGCTAAGTCGTGCACATGGCCGGACTTGGAAGTTTGAGGGGTGACTGGTTTAATTGACAGCCTGAAGTGAACAAGCCAGTATCTGTGACGGCCAGCCGGTGACCAGGTTTTATGTCTAAGACTGTGCGTTCTCAGAAATTTCTTTCTCAAATTAGGGCTTATTTTTGATTCTAGCAGACATTTTTTGACAAGGAATACCTCTTTGCTTCTTTCTTATAGGCTTCCTGCTTCGTCTGTTATTTTGCAGAATTCCTTAATTTCACGTACTTCATGGTCACCAATTTTAATATTAAATTTACAGCTAATCTCATTTCTCCTACTCCCCATTACTTTCGTATTTCTTCGATTTACACTCAGTCCATATTCTTTAATCACACTGAGACGCCCTGCTAAACCCGCAGAACAGGACAAGTAGTAGGAATTGTGCAAGGGCGACAGAATGAGCGGCTGTCAGTTACACTCCAAACATAACACTTTATTTAGTTCTTCTAAGCTTGACAATCGACAGAAAACGTCTTTAATTATAAAACGGCTGAAGGCCCATGAATTAAATACAACTGCTATATATGTATTTTTTTTTTTTTTTTAGAAGAATGCTCTAGGCTAAACTGCAACCAACTTTCCAAGGCAGATGGACCAAAACTTTTAACCTTAAATAGTGTTTAAGCCCAAGTGATGTAAGACTTGATAAGTAAGAATCCAAAATCTTACAGCGGCTGAAGGTCCATCGTTTTAAGAACAATACAACTACGATACATTTTCAACAGGCAGAAGGCCCACAGCTTCATCTTGAAAGAATGTAATATTCGATAAGAAAGAACCTTAAAATTTAAAGCGGTTGAAGGCCGATGCTTTAAAACAGTACAATAAATTTTCAGCAGGCAGAAGGCCCAAGCTTTATCTTCAGACAATGTAAGACTTGCCCAATTTAGAAAAACTTACTTTAAAACGGCTGAAGGCCTTTGATTTTAAAAACACAATTACAAGCATAGAAATTCCAACTATCGGCTATGAGCCATTAAAAATACACAATTAAACGCCAACAAGAAAGGTGTATAGGCAACGGCGCTCAGAAGTTTCCAGGGGACTCGATCTGCCCTTGAAATCTTAACGTTCGCTTAGGTGAGACAACAAGTTGGCTCATATACAAGATCCGCCGGCAACACAACCAGGAGACAGACAGGGACCCAGCGAGAAGACGACTTGCTGACCACCGACCAGTATACGAAAGTTCCAAAGCCAAAATGTTACAGACATAGCCGCCCACAACCAAAAATACATTAAGCTGTCGAAAACTACACACCATATTGGATAGCGACAACAGGTGAGGAAAGGACACTGCCTGAATTTACGTCAGCGACCAGGGCAGGTAACCGGAACACTATCGGCCACAAGGCAGGAAATTCCGCTGGTGCACTTGAATTTCAAACCGACAAATACAGTTAATTCCACCACACGGCGGATAAATCTTCACCAACTCGAACACTCGCTGTTGCTCCCAGGAATACCGCCAACAGCGAACCACGTGAACAGACGTGGCTTCGGTAATTAAATCACCACTCAACTTTCATGTCATGGGTTGGTGAGCCACAACCTCGTAGCACTCGGAACAGCCCCCACACGCTCTGACACTGCGTAGAGACCCTAGCGGGTCCGGCCGACTGCACCGCGTGGAGACTTGCTTGCTGATCCGCTCCAACCGACCGGCTCACTGCCACTACGCCGACAACATTTAAAACAAGTAGTCAGTCGAAATGACACCAACTACACACACAGCTTGACAAACACTTGCACGAAGACTCGAACGACACTCAGCAGTGGCTGTGCAATCACGAAAACAAAACAAATCGGGAGTCGATACACACACACACACACACACACACACACAGCCAACCCATAAGCGATCGGCGAGACAATTCACGTCGCCCAGTTGGACGACCGACCGACGATCCGCGAAGACCGTCCCAGGCTCAAGTGATGCGTGGCAGCAACGGTCGGGCGAGCCATGGACATCCAGGCGTCACTGCTGCTCCAACCCGACTGAACTAGTGCCGCGTTCCAACTCCACGACTGGCAGGTCCGAACAGCCCTCCTGGTACTTTCCAGCTCCCTCCACGACAGACGACAATCGGAAAATAATAGCAGTGCAGCAAATATAACACATGAGGACTATATCAAGAGGCGCTGCTGCTGCCGCTGACGGGCAGACAAAGCAGCAACTCAGTGACAACAGAAATTGAAACTAACGTAACGAGGTGGCAACACGAGAAAACGAAGATATAAAATAAGAGATGGCACGAGCGCGAGCCACACACGGCTCACACACCACAGCACGTTTCATCCAACAGGTCCTATAATTCTTCTTCACTTCCTCATGATAGGGCTGTCATTTGCGAATATTGACAATGATATCGTCCACATTAAAATTTAACCTGTCTTTTCCTGCGGTAATTGCTTTTGCGATGTATGGATTGAACAATAGGGGTTAAAGACTGCACCCTTGTTTTACACCCAGTTTAATCCAAAGGTTTTGTCCTCGATCTTCTCTTACTATTTCCTCTTGGTTCTTGTACATATTCTACCTTACTCGTCTTTCGCTGTAAGTTACTCAAACTTCTATCACAATTTGGAATATCTTGTAGCAGGGAAGGCATTTAAGAAGCGGCTTTGTGAGCGTTTGTTCAACAAAGAGGTGAAAATTCAAATTTGTCAAATAGTTGGTAAGGAAACAAAGGGAATTTCTTAGAACAGCTTGACGTATATAAGCATTCCTGCTTAAATTATAAAGATTTTCTGACTGATTAGCTAAAAGTGAAAAATAGACACTGTTACGAATGTATATAGCACCTATTATAAAATGATGAAAATAAGCCAATTTAATGTAGATACCAATGTTAGGAACAGACAGTGCGCAACTACGTTGCATACTTTCCATATTACATAAAAACTAGCTTGTGTCCACATTTTTAAACTATTCTTTCTGCTAACATCAGGGTCGTCCACAAAGTAAGTTGCGTTTCTATTTCTATCCACGGCAGTTACTCTGACTCAAGGAGAAGACATGTACGTCATTTTCAGATCGTTGCTGCTGACGTGTGCTTTGTAGTGCTTCTTTATAATGTCAGCCGTAACTGAAATTGCCACCGCGTGTGAAAGAAAATCTGTGATTCGTTTTCTGAATGCATGGAAAGTTAAACCAAAGGAAATTCATCGGCAAATTGCGAGGTTTACGGACAAAATGCTATGAGTGGTTCAATGGTTAGAAGATGGGTCAGACTGTTCAATGAAGGATGTGGTCAAGTGCACGATGAAGAACGAAGCGGACGTCCATCTGTGGTTACTGATGAAACGGTTCAGAGAATTGAAGAGAAGATTAAGCACATCCGTAAATTAACACTTACTGCCCTTGCTATGGAAGTGCCGCAGATCTCACGATCACTAATTCATGAAATTGTTACTGAAAAACTGAAATTTCTAAAACTTTGCTCACGTTGGGTACCCAAAATTCATTCTGAACAACAAAAGAAACAACGGATGGGCAGTGCACTTCAGTTTTTCACACGCTACAATGAAGAAGGCGATGGTTTTCTTTCTCGGATAGTCACGATGGATGAAACTTGGGTATCGTACGACACCCCTAAACCAAATCGGATATCAATGGAATGGAGGCACACTTCATCCCCAACGAAGGTTAAACCTAAGCAAATCTTGACACCTCGAAAAGTCATGTGCACTGTTTTTTTGTGGTAGAAAAGGCATTTTGCTGATTGATTTCTTACCATGAGGCCAAACAATCAATGCACACGGTTACTGCCAGACCAATAAGAAATTGCGAAGCGCAATACAGAACAAGCGCCGAGCATTACTGTGAAAAGATGTTGTTTTTTTCCACGACAATGCTTGACCTCACATGGCGAATGTGACCAAACAACTCTTACGGGAATTTCACTAGGACACGTTTGATCATCCTCTGTACAGCCCGGACCTCGCTCCTAGCGACTTTTATCTCTTCCTACACCTAAAATCTGTCCTTGGTGGTCAACAACTGAATGATGATGACAAGCTGAAAGAACATGTTACCACATGGCTGAATACAAAAGCGGTAACCTTCTATCAAGAAGGCATACAAAAACTTGATCCGCGGCCCGCCGGTATGGTCGAGCTTTTCTAGGCGCTTCGGTCTGCAACCGTGTGACCGCTACGGTCGCAGGTTCGAATCCTGCCTCGGGCGTGGATGTGTGTGGTGTCCTTACATTAGTCAGGTTTAAATAGTTGTAAGTTCTAGGGGACTGATGACCTCCGATGTTAAGTCCCATAATGCTCAGAGCCATTTGAACCATTGTGAACCTTGTTCCGCGCTATGACAAGTGCCTACAAAATTTCAGAAGCTATGTAGAGAAGTAGTTTAACAGTCTTAGATTTTTGTACAATACATATTTTTCTGTATCTGTACACGTTTGTTTTGTATAACCAAACGGAACTTACTTTGTGGACATACCACGTATTTTAATTTCTTCGGTTAAATGTGGGATACGGTGTTTTATTGTATTAATGTATCTTACTCTTAGTATACAAACTCTGATGTCAATTTACAGCCTTGATGCGCAACGTATCAGTTGTTTAATTTTCACATTCTGTCAAGCTTGGAAGTTAAAATCACGCTTTACCAGCTTACAAGTATTTGTAAGTTAGGTTCTGATTAACACTTATCTGAGCCACAGGCACACTGAAATACACTTTATTGATGTTCCCAACATTAATTTTGTATTTCGTTGTAGGAGGTTTAGGCTTTCTAGGCTATCACCTGACAACTTGCGCCTTAAAGTCTTCAAATGCACTGTGATCAAAGTATTTTATACTCATCCACATCTGTTAAAAATAGTTGCAGTGACGCAGAAGGATCGACAAATGTCAGTACATTCAAAACAGGAAAGACCGTAGCAGATGTATGGCATACCCTACTGCATTTCAAAAATAATTTTATCAGCTGCAAAATAGATAGACCTGTGACGACGTTTCCACTTCTTCGACAACACAGACAAGTTTACAGTAACCTTTGCAACATCTGCTTTCAGAATGGAGTTATAGAGAAGTAAACACTATGGGATGTGTTTTCATGAATTTTATATTATTTTTGTCTCGTAAAAAATGCAAAAGAAAGTATTTCTCTTGCCTATTTCTGTACTTACAGCATCACAAACAGAACGTTTTTAGAGCGTTTTTAATAAATAATTTTCCAATTTGTCTCATTCCTCTTTTTTCAGATATTAGGTGGGCAGCATATTTCTGTGGTGTCAGCATCTTCTCAATCATTTGGATACAAACAACTTGTCTACAAAGAAAGATGTGCTATTGTTTTATTCTCTTGACAAATGCGATAAGCTACATTTAGAGAGTTCTCCACTTATGGTCTTCATATGTTTTTATAATGTTCCAAGTTGGTAGTGCACCTACTTGACTCTGTATGTAAGTGAAATTGTTTCACTCTAACTTATCAGTCTGTGGATGGAGTTATCGTACAAATGATGTACATTTTGCGATACGTCATGTTATTATGGCACATTAACGAAATTATATTACTTTCCCTCTAACTGTTGGACATGAGAATTTTATGTAAACATTTTAATATTTTTAGCTTCGTCTTTCAAGGGCTTCTTAACTGACGGATCCTAATTTATCTGCTTAGCCATGTTAGGAAACTAATATTGAGAAAGTTTTGGAGCGCGCTTCTTTTACTTTGCTTATGTTTATGGCCATGTTCTAATTATTTGTATTTTTCTAAAATTTGTAGACTTCCGGAGATGACATCAATCTGTGGAAACCCGTTAAATTCAGTTAAATACCCTCAGATCTTGTCTTGATTTTTCTTAAGTCTCACTTCCATTATCCGACTCAGTGTGAGTACGGCCTCTCGGGTACCTTTACTTTCCAAAAGCTGCCAGCCTAAGTGGCCGAGCGGTTCTAGTCGTTACAGTCTGGAACCGCGCGACCGCTACGGTCGCAGGTTCGAATCCTGCCTCGGGCATGGATGTGTGTGATGTCCTTAGGTTAGTTAGGTTTAAGTAGTTCTAAGTTCTAGGGGACTGATGACCTCAGAAGTTAAGTCTCATAGTGCTCAGAGACATTTGAATGATTATTCCAAAATCTGAACGGATCATCATCTAACAGTTTCTCGATTTTCTTTAGCATTCTTCTGATTATTGCGCTTGTTATCAAATATCTTAAGGATTGCGTGGACGATATTCTATCCCAAAGTCTGACGGTGCGTCTCCAGTCTCCCAGAGTCTATACACCAACATGTAAAGCGGTTTGGTTACCAGCTCACCCTATGGATTTAGAAATTCCGAAGGAATGTTACCGATCCCCTGTGTGTTAGTGGACTGCAGGTCTTCCAAAGCTCATAATGGATTTTGAAAGTGTTTCATATTGACACCCAACCACCACGTAAACAAAGAAATCCTGCTCCTCGAAGAAGCCGTCAGTGAAACCCCGTTCACCTATCCGCTGTCTCCCCTGCGCTTAACACAGGAATTCTCATTACATTTTTAAAGATGAGACCTTTATTTTGACTTTTCCATATGCTGTATCATCCTTCTGACGTATAATTTCCATTTCGATTTGCTCAAACTTTTCCTGCAGACATTTCCTCTTGGTTACTCTGTACTTCCTATTTAATTATTTCCTAAAAGACTTATATTGCTGTATTCCAATTTTCCTCTAAATATTGGCGTACTTCCTTATTTCATCGATCTGTCGAAGCTGTTCTTCGGTTACCCAATGTTTCTTCCCCAGTCACCCCACAAAGACATATCAAACTTACTTTTATTCGGTTTTTGTCTTTAGAGTTGAGGTGTTCTAATAGCTCTGACCACTATGGAACTTAACATCTGAGGTCATCAGTCCCCTAGAACTCAGAACTACTTAAACCCAACTAACCTAAGGACATCACACACATCGATGCCCAAGGCAGGATTAAACCCTGCAGCCGTAGCAGTCGCACGGTTCCGGACTGGAGCGCCTAGAACCGCTCGGCCACAACAGCCGGCAGTTGAGGTGTTTCTCTTCTCAGAGCGAAAAATTTGAAAAAAACTGTACAGGTGAAATTGGCAGTTAAATTCCCCTCATTTCTCGACAATGCGAGATCAGATTTTCATCCCTTGACGTTCTTCATACCTTCATAATGAAGTTAGTACAAGAGTTATCCAGAGTAAGTTCCGATCAGTTGAAAATTGGAATTTTTTGCAACAGTTAGCTACGTCATCCAGCAATTTCTCTACATAGCCGCCATTCTGACTTAAACGTTTGTCGAAGCGTTGTACCAAAATTTCAATGCCATTGTCGTAGAAGGCAACCGTTTGTCCTTTACGCTAATTCTCTTCGTTGGTATTCAGTGTCTGTGCCAAGATAATGTATTCATACTCAATGGTTCATATGAGCATAAATGAAAATCAGATGTAGCCATGTTTGGGCTGTATGATAGGCGATGAAATAGTTACCACCGAAAATGCTGCAGGAGCCTCCTCGCTGCCCCTGCAGTGTGCAGCGGAAAATTGTCGTGAAGTAGGAAATACACGACGGTTACATTATGGGAGCTAGGCGTCTTTATGTGTTCACTGCGTGCTCAGAACTACTAAGTGCCACATGACGCTATCAACGGACATACTAGAAACACTGCCCAACACATCTGCGGAGAGCTTCATCGGATTTTCACTGTGATTTCAATTTCGCGACCGATCGGAACTTACTTTCTGGATACCCCTCGTATTTATCAGACGTCGACAAGTAAAATCGGATTGAGCAGGCGTTCAGGAGAATCATATCTATGTTACATAAACGCAACTGACTCCCTGTTTTGCGCTCAAACGCAGCACACCGTGCCTGGTACCCGCGGCACTGCGGGACCACAGCAGAGCTATGACACCTGAAGATGGGCTTATGACAGTCCGAAACCGGTCGTGTTAAAATAAAGAAATTTACAACCGAAGCGTTATTTTCAACCTCTGTGACAATAACGTATTGTCGTCGAGGCTCTGCTACTGCCGTGGACGTGGCCGGGGGAGTTGCTGTCTATGGCGCCGCCCACGTGCTACGCTGCGCGCCCGCTAAATCCGTTCCGACACAGCGCCTCGTGGCGCTACCGCAAGCACTGCGGCTTTCGGAGGCGAAGTGCGGCGCAGCGTGACTGATGTTGATGTTATGCGAGAGTACGGAGCAGACTGTCAGCTCAGTTTCCAAGGTATACCGGCACAAGGCAAGCGGAGCTCGAGTTCCAGCTAACACATCACGACTGTCATCTACGGCAGTCGGGACTACAGGAGGCAAGCTCTTAGTCGTATCAAAGGAGGCGCTTTCAAGGAAGAAGTGTTCTTACGTCAGCCGCCGCTGTCGTTCCTCGAAACCCGTGCATGAGAGCCCTGCTTCCTCTACGTCCTTTTTCTGGTTCAGTGGAGTCTATGTAGTCCATTTCATAGGCATACATGTACTCTGTGCTTTCCACTATCATTGCAGAGAAACGTGGCTAGAAATTGCTCCTACATTTCTGTAAAAATCCAACTCACACTTACTATCGACAATTCCATCATGAGAGGAAAGTGAAACATTGGCCAAATTAATGTCGTGGCAACGTTTGTATTACTAACACCCCACGTCGTCGTTGTACAATGGGCCAAACTGCGAGAGCGCAATTCTCGCACAGGAATTCATGGATTCGTGAACTATTCATTTCGACTGGCTAGAAGAATAAATAAAAATGAAATGGTATTCTTATGCCAAAAAGCCGATTCTGTCTTGACTGGTGAAGCAAGCAACTGCATCTGAAAAGGTACTGTGATTGTATCATTTACGTATGGATAAGAGACGTTTAGTTGCACTTAACTGCGTCAGCGTACAAGATTTCATATTACCCATTCACTAATATCAAAGATCAATAAATAATTAATCATTTGCAGTAGTTGAAAAAGGGCTATCATAGAGCTCTAAGTCCATTATGTAGTTAGTGACGCTTTATAATGTTATCTAGTGAATTCAGTTACTAAATCAGTATAGGACGACAACCATCAATTTTCTTTCGTGACATTGGTCCCGCACTTTTGAACAGATTTTTCGTTTCAAAGATAACTTCATTTTTGCTTTACATTGAAGTCAGTTTTATTTATGAATACTACTAACAGATAGGACAAGTAGTTGTAAGGCCTTCAAATAGACTTACAAATCACGGTTTATGAATAATGCATTAACAGTGATAATTATTAATTTTGTCATTTTTCCTAAACATGAATTGTAATTTTATGAAAATCAAAGGAAGGATGTTACTGATCTAGTATCAGTAAATTTTGTAATATCTTTGATGGACGATAAAAAGAAAATACCAGATCTTTTCTAAGTCAGTGTTCATTCAACACAGCAGTTTATATTCCCCGCCCGTAGTCAGTTATTGACGTACTGCTAACGACGATTTTACGCCCGGGCAGGCATAGCTGGATAAATGTTATACAGAGTTTTCATTCTAACTTTCAATGAAAGTAATTAGTTGAGGAATTATTTTAAACTTTAGCATTTCTGTGTCAAGTAAGCCAAATTAGGTACTTTGAACCTACGTTACGGGAAACCTATTATAACGTTTGCGCCCTCCCATATCTTAAACACAAATTCAAACGTTACTTAAAGGTAAGTTTGTTTCCTCGTCCTCCTACTTACGGAAATGGTATATGTGCCTCCCGAAGGCATGCCACGATTCACGCAAGTAATTTTATGTAATTATGTCTGTACAAAATTTTATCTTTTTTCATGCGTTGCGACCATAACCACTGCCGGATACGACTATAACCACTGCCGATGAAGCTATTTACAGATTTGTTACAAGAATTGAGGGACAGTAAGAAGCTGAACTGCTGGAATAATTTTGACGATGTTTAAGAGTTTGCCTCAAACAAACAATGTATTGGGCTATAATATCGCGGCACAGCGAGAAGGTAAGAATAACTTCTATTCTGGTTTTTCTGTGCTGCTCAGGTATGGCGCTTTTCCTATCAGGAGAATATGTTAGGAAATAAATAGTCAGTGCTGAAAGTGACTGTGTAAAAAATTTTAATATTTCGAAATTTTAATGTTTATTTTCCACAATATGGCGGAAATAGTAATTTATCAGAGATATTCTTGCTGTGTCCAGCCATAGTGTATTTCAGTTGTTGATTTTTATGTTAACAGTGGGGTAAACCATAGAGTGTCCGCCCTTCGTGGTCTCGCGGTAGCGTTCTCGCTTCTCGAGCACGGGGTCCCGGGTTCGATTCCCGGCGGGGTCAGGAATTTTTCCTGCCTCGAGATGACTGGGTGTTATTGTGTCGTCTTCATCATTATCATTCATCCCCATTACCGTCGGAGGAAGGCAATGGCAAAACACCTCCACTAGGACCTTGCCTAGTAAGGCGGCGCGGTTTTCCCGCGTCGCTCCCCTACGCTCTGTAAAGAAGTATGGGACTCATCATCATCATCAAACCATAGAGTAAATATCTCTGGAGTGAGCACTCACATGCGCAGAACAGATTTTGTGTTGTCAACATACATTGCCGGCCTGGTCACGTGATTTCGGGACATCGTGTGTGTGTGTGTGTGTGTTCGTATTGCGCCCTGTATATTTTGAATGTCACTACATCCCTAGTACAGACGGATTCTTTCGTACGTGTCGTGGATTATTTATATATGTTGCGCAGACATTTTAACAGTATCCATTTGATACCGGGAATAAACCAGCTACGTAACTTTTAAGGGCACGTGATATTACATTCAGTTTCTTTGCGATAGGTGTCATAGTTCAGATGCACTCGATTTTTGGTAATTTTTGGTATGATACGGCACTTTATAGTATTACAGACCCTGACGTACATTTTTCACTGATAATCCTGCAAAACGACTTGACAGTACGCTAGTACTTTCGCAAGTGTCCGAAAACCACCGAATTTGCCACACATTAGCGATTATATCCCTGCTAATTCGTCCTTTTTTCTTGTATTTCTGCGTATTTATTTTCTCGTTTTTGCGACCTAAAGCACAATTTTTCTTACTGGTGGCACTTTGAGGTATTTATTTAACGCATTTTAAGTACTTGCTCCCAGTTCATTATATAAATAGTAGACGGTGTAATCTATATACATAATTGACAAGTCACTGATAAATGCATGGAGGATAGTATTTACTGAAACAACTAACCTTTCCCTTTCCTGTTCCACTAGCAAATTTACGAGAGGAAGCGATTGTTTGTAAGCTTTTGTACGAGTCGTAACATCTATTATATAGTCATAAAATCGTAGAAAAATAGGTCTACAGAATCAAGTCTTAATTATAATGCGTCTCGAAATTTTTAAACGTATACAGTGTCTCTTACTAAAATGAAAACTATAATTAGAGCTTTATGGAATGTACCCATGAAAAGTTATTATCTCTCCTTTCACATATTTTTCTTTGCATCCGTAGCAACAACGTAATTCACCATCGCTATTACACTATCAACAAAAGGTGAAACACAACAGAAACTCTTGGTATTATAAACTTCAAACGCTGCAGAAAGCACACAGGCACAGCGAAGTCCCGAGATCACGTGACAATCCTGGTTTAATGTTGACAACATGCGCAGAACGCAATGCTCACTCCAGAGATATTTACTCTATGGGGTAAACGTGTGTGAAGTTGTGTACTCCTGTTGTGTTAGAGCACGGTAAAGACACGTAGGCATTTAATAGCAATCATGTCTTAAGTGTCGAATTCTGATAATCCTGAAGCAACAGACGGGGAATTTGCCGAAGATAGAAACGTAAACATAACGCTACCGTAGATGAACGTGAATCACTCGCGGACAGCGATAGCGTTGCAACAGCACACACAGATATTAGTTCTGCTTTACATGAAGATACTTCGAAGGCCCAAAAGGCTTCTCGTTTGGTAATTCTCATGGGAGTGGTCAGACACCAGTCGGTTCAGATAAGAGAGCAGTAGGATCAGATAATACGGCAGCTGGATCATTTCAGAAATGAAAATAAACAGCAGCCGGAGCATTTCAGAAATGCAAATAAACAGCAGGTGGATCATTTTAAAATCCAAATATCTACACGCTAGGATTCTCAACTGAAAGAAATAAAAGGTGAGCTCACCGAACATGTAGCTAACTATGTTGCTGAAAATGTACATTCTGAACTTCCTCCATTAACAGCAGCGCTGAAAGGCATGGAATCTCAGTCAGCGGAAATTAACAGGGAACAACAGTCAGCACAAATGTTGATCTTAGAGTCAGGCTCCTGGCTCATGGTTAGGCAAGATACAGTAGAAACTCATACGTGTAATTTCCAAGATGCTTACCGTAAAGTTCCTGAAACAGAAAACTTCCCGTAGTGGGGATTGCTATATAAACCGAACAACTGATGAAAAATAATTTTCAGAAAAGCAACGACGCACTTGAATGGCTTTCTGCGAATGAAGAACAAAATTTAATGAATTTTTGAGGCAGAAATAAAGCAACTCAACAAGGTTGTTGCTTCAGAGGTAAAGTAAGCTGTACACAATTCTGTTGATGACAGCCATACAATAGACAGAAGCATAGAAGTCACTTAGGGTGGATGTCAACCAGATTACGGAAACTCTAAATGCAGAGATACCGGAATGGAAACATTCAACTCACTAGTCTATAAAAGGAATTATCCAGGCTTAGAGAAATACGTAATGATAGTCCCAGCAAGCAGAACGTGGGGTTTAAGTGATTATGACATACCAAGTGAGCGTTTCCCTAGGGGAACAGCAAACGACGAGAATCTGGTGTCTGCTTGCCCTGCGTATAATATGGGGGCACAGCCTACACTGTCTTCTGTGATACGCGAAGAAGCTTTCTTGAAGAATCGACAGTCACAAATTTTCATTCCCGCAGTGTTCATCCGATCGTTTATGGGTGTTTTAGCAAAATCATGGTCAGAGGGCAGAAAATATAATACGTGGCAGGGCCTACTCAATATGATGGGGTCCTCTAGGCAACTGAAGCTACGGAATACTGTCAAACATCTGAACAGTTTCAGCAAGCTTTCCTTGGTAAGTACTGGTCGAAAGGTATTCAGGAGCGACTGGGTGAATATGTTTTCAACCCTGAGAGGTGCAATAGCAAGAATATTAACTTAAGGAAATATCGTGAGAAAAATCTCAAGAAGATTAAGTATTGGGGTGAACCAATTTCGCAACGATATGTACTGAAGATTGTAAGAGGTCCGAGCAGATGTAATTTCGATGTATTGAAGGTAAAAAGCAGCCTCGCGCATATCTAGTAATGTTATCTGAACTCCCATGCAATTGTTTTAAAAATGTCCTAATAATAACCTTTGTCATATAAAGTAATTTTTTTACAAGCATTCATTTCAATTTAAAGAATTTACTAATTTCTCCAATCCATGATCATTCCGATTGTTGCAAAAAAAATCAGTTGCTTCCTTTCATAAATGACAAATCTATCGGCCAGCATTGCACAGAGCTGTGCCGGAAAAATTTATTGTAAGAGCAGATATTTGGCGAAAGTTAAACAGAGCAGTGCAAATACAGACGACGAACGCACGCAACTACGCAAAATTCTTTTACAGCAAGCTCCAGTTTTTGACAACGTCCCTGGTACTATGTCCGGTTTTATGTATGAATTTCAAGTTAAACAGCACGACACATTTAAAGCCAAACATTATCCCATTCCGTATATTCACAGAGAACAAGTTAAGAAAGAATTGCAAGCTATGCTTGACCAAGGAATTATTGAACCAGCAGTTAGTCCGTACATAAACCCACTCCATATTGTTAAGAAAAAGGATGGTTCACTTCGCCTCGTACTTGATTCGCGCCGCATCAATGACATTATTATTAATGAAACATATCGCCCACAGACACTAGAAGAACTTCTACAGAAATTTCATGGTACTGCTATTTATTCCACATTAGATTTGAAATCGGGATTTTTGCAAATTCAGCTCCATCCGAACTGCAGAAAGTACACAGCTTTTCTCTGTTTTGGTGACTTATCAATTTTGTAAATTACAGTCGGTTTAACTGTTTCTTCAGCAGCATTTATTCGCGGATTGAATACTATACTTCCAACAGAATTAAAAGACAGAATCACAACGTATGTAGACGAAATTCTTATTGCAGAAGCTAACTGGTCTGAACACAATCTGATTCTTGAACAACTAAGTTTTCGTGCACAAGGACTCACAGTTAATCTCGCACTTTGGCAAAACTTCTATAAAATTTCTTGGACTAATTTCAGCAGAAGGCATTGCGCTTTACCCGTAAAAACTTCAAGCTTTACGTGACATTACTGTTCCTACGACGAAGAAACAACTACGTAGCTTTTTGGGTTTAATTAACTTTTTTCGTAAATTTATTCATTACTCTGCCTTAGACACCCCTAGATTATGTCAATTGACGGGTAAAAACACTATTTGGTCCTGGGATAGCCAACCACATTCTGAATTTGTCAATCTGAAACAAGTTTTGTTAAATGCACCACTTTTATCACATCCAGATCTTACTAGAAATTTTTCCATTGCCACCGACAGTTCTAACATCGCTTTAGGCGTACACATTTTTCAGGATATTGAAGAAGATGGTACTACAGTAATTAAAAACATCGCCTTTGCGAGTCGCATTTTGTCACCTGCTGAACGCAATTATTCTGTCACAGAACTTGAAACATTATGTGTTGTATGAGCATTTGCGAGATTTCGGCATTTTCTTTATGGAAGACATACGACCGTTTACACAGATCATAGAGCTATCCAGTTTTTACTTTCCGCTAAATTTACACACGACAGATTAAGCAGATGGAAACTTTATTTACAGGAATTTAACTTTACAATTGTTCACATTCCCGGTACACAAAATATTGTAGCAGACGCACTATCCCGTTCTCTTAGCAACAATCAGCAAGACATCGCAACCAACTTCTGCAAAGCAAATTTCAACGTCATGTATATTCAACAAGTTGCATTTGAAAATTTCATTTCGTCGTCATTACAAGACATAGCACAAGAGCAGAGTAAAGGCAACGTATGGAAAGAAATTAAACACCTTTGGCAAGATAGGCATAATGTTACCATTAGAAACCAATACACTGTACGCAATAATATTCTGTTTCGTCGCTCTCACCCTGACAGCAACAACTGGTTATTATTTATTCCTGACGAGCTTGTTAACAAATTAATTTGGTATACTCATTTAAGTTACGCACATTACGGAGCCAGAAAATGTTTTCGACGAGTTTTAGCGTCATGTAAAATCTGCCAGAAAGCTAAGTCAGATACGACTTCACATATTCCTCCATTACATCCCATTGTACCTGTTCAATTGAGACACATGGCCGCTGTAGATATTTTTGGTCCGATTCCCAGAACTAATAGAAGTTTTTGCTACATTTTTGTCGCTGTTGAACTCACTTCAAAATTTGTTACCTTCATTCCGTTACGCAAAGCTGCTGCTAAAACTGTTTCGAAAGCATTTGTAAAACATTTTCTATCCCATGTAGGACATGTACTGAAAGTAATTTCCGACAATGGACCACAGTTTCGATCTGCTATATGGACACGTATGTTACGAGCTAGAAACATTTCTTCGATCTATATATCCAGGTACCACGCTTCTTCAAACCCTTGTGAACGACTAATGAAAGAAATTGGTAAAATATATAGAATATACTGCCATAAAAAACATATTGATTGGGATACACACATACTGTCATTCCAGGAAGTAATTAACTCGATACCAAATGAATCTACTATGCTATCTCCGACTGTTATACTGAAAAATGTTGAACCACATAACAAAATTAAAGAATTAGTATCCTTTCCTACATCTCGTCGACTACGACACCATGAAATAATTGACATTGCACTTAACAACATCAAACGTGCCGCAGAGCGCCGGTGAAGACAGCAAAAACAGGTTTGTACACGCCGTGACTTTCACATTGGACAGAAGATATTAGTTCGTACACACTATTTATCCAACAGAGGAAAGAATAGATGCAGTAAATTTGAGCTGCTATACGCAGGTCCATATCGAATTCGCAGCATTCCTCACCCCAATGTAGTACACGTCGAAACTCTGAGAACCAGAAAAAGTAAAGGCAATCACCATGTCTCCAATATTAAACCCTTTATTGAATGAACATATTTTAAGATTTATCACACTGTAATACCATTTTCTGATTTTTATATGACCACTTATGCAGTTATATTTATATGAACACTTACTGATGATTATCGTATTTTTTCTTGGCAAGTGCCCGGCAAGGTAAGGTTAGCAGGTCGCTTTTCTTGTCGTTACACATCAGACAGTGCACATTTTTTCAGATAAACTTACATATTTTATGACCAATTATGCAATTCTATCTAGTGACATATTAATTTTATCAAATTCTTTCTCCATTAAAGTCTTCAACTCTCGCCTCTATCAACTACACAACATACAAGCTGAACAAAGAGAGGCATTTCTTGTCGTTACACATCAGACCGTGCACATTTTCCATTCTTCATGTATGTATGATTGTTTTCTTGTTTTGTTTGTATGCACTATGAACTGTTTAAGATGTAACAAACACCAGTTGACTTTGACATTTTGCCTTATGATAGCTCAACATAGTGACTATTTTACATTTTTTTTGCTACTACATTATGATACTCTGTGTACATTTTTGCACCTGAACACTGTCTATGTTTTTGACATAATACGTTTTCTGTCATGCTATGCTGTATGCTTAATTATATCACTAGAAACCAGTTTTTATTTAATGGATATATGATTTAAATGCAAGATATTAATCCTTATTCATCATTTTCAGAAAGTAATAATGTGTAAAAGAAATAAATTAAACAAACCACAGTGGATTACTATGAAATGGGAATTTCACCTTCGGAATGAACGAAAGAAGATGCAATACCTCGTCATGAAGAGTAAATGGATCAGAATTAACAACCATTAACAAGAATATACTATACACATCGTATGATAGCAGTCTTAACTAATTTTTTCTTTCAGAATACGAGGCGATTGATGCAGGCTGTCAGACAGAACTACACATGTTAGTTTTAGTGATGAAATATGCTAGAAATAAGAAACTCTATATTCTGAATAGTTGTATGAAGTAAATGGTAATATGAATAATGAAGTGTCTATTTTGCAGATGATAATGAATGGTGATGAATAGTTATATGAAGAATATGCTGATATGAATAATGAAGTTTTTCTTTGCAGCTGATGATAGTAATGAAGTTATGATAATATGAATAATGAAGTCTTTCCTTGCAGATGAGAATAATGATGAAGTTTATATATGTACTATTAGTTAAGAGATGCTATGTAGTTATTTAAGTATTTGTTGCAGTTCGTTTTGACAGTATGTCTTATGTCGCATGGTATAATGACTGAATATTCTGGAAAGGACAACTAGAGTACATACATATTGAGTACACGTTTCATTACCTGTTAATTAGAAGTTAATTTTCAGCATAATATGCATTTCTTCTTTCAGCTTAATAATCCATTTTGTATTTTTTCTAGGAGAAGCTATTCATGAGATTAATGTGCTATAAGCAGTTAGTTATTAAACCTGTTCTAGTACTTGCTTTTTTTTACCCATTTGTGTGTGTCATTCGTGAATGTGATCACATATGCTCTACTTGTTTCGTAACCTTGCTACAGTTGACTCATGACGAATGACGTTACTAATCCTTATTTGCAGCAATAAGTCAAAAGCAAATATTTTTATGCCCCAGCAATTAATTATCGATCCCAACGCAATGCATTGCTAGCACAAAAAAAATGTATTACCAGTCCCAAATATTGCTACCAGTTTAAGAGAGTTCTGAGTAATTCTGAATGATGTTTTCGAACCACAGACCTTGAGTAATAGTTACAGTGTGTAACATTTTTAAATATGCCCTACATCACTTGAATGATGAGTTCTAAGTAATACTGAATGATGTTTTCTAACAATGTATAAATGCTATGCCAATAAATTCTGTAAATAATATTTTGGTTATACTCTATAAATGCTATGCCAATAATTAACTCTCATTTTGAATCAAGACTTTTGAATAATACTGAATAATGTTTTATAAAACTATATGAATACTTGGTAACTGGCCAATGAATGCCACTGTTTCTTATATATTAAATTTGTCTTATGTCACTTACATGCTATTATACATAAGTATCAGTAGCTTGATGCTACACACATTAGCTCCTGTTTTGAAGATGACTGATGCTTTGTAACTGGCCAATGAGTGCCAATGATTACTATAACTAGATGAATTATGTTAATGCTATGCCATTAATTAACTCTTGTTTTGAATGATGACTTCTGAACAATGCATAAAAATGTTTAGTAACTGGCCAATGAGTGCCAATGATTACTATAATTAGATGAATTATGTAAATGGTATGCCATTAATTAACTTTTGCTTTGAATGATCACTTTTGAATAACGCATAAAAATGGTTTGTAACTGGCCAATGAGTGCCAATGTTCACTGTAATCAGATGACTTGTGAATAATATTCTGTAATATTTCATACATAGTACAGAAATGTTTAGTAACTAGGCTATGAGTGACACCTTACTCAAATCGGTTGATAGACTAGTGTAATTCTCAAAGATGACTAGCATAAGACTTAATGTCCTTCACCTTCTGACCTAATTACCAGAAATTACTGCAATATCCGTTTATCCTGTCCATCCTCATGATCATGGAGCACTATACTTGGTTTTTGCACTAATTCTACGTTGGTGAAAGAGTATGGATTCTGCAAGAGTGTGGTGTTGACACATCATGCTGTCCACCACCTTGAACAATGGAGATGTTATTATGGTTCCACTGTTTGGTGTACTTAATGTAATACTAAAATTATAACATTGAATATTAATACGACATTTCAGAGTCTTGGCTACACTGATTAATACTTCAGGGAAAAGATCTTCAGATTGTCTCACTTGGTGTTGTGCTTCTGTAGAAAGATATGGACTTTCAGTGCAGCTATGTGCAACCTACTGTGCTACAACCATGATGCAATCCTTCCCTTTCCTATCCTAGTTCCTGTGAAATGGTATAAATATATACAGTGCATGTGCACTTTATGTCATTTGTTAACATGTTTTATACTCATTGCATATACTAGTTCTTGTAAAATGGTAGAAATATATACAGTGTGTGTGCACTTTATGTCATTTGTTAATATGTTTTGTACTCATTGCGTATACATTTTGTAATTTCTTGATATGTTCTGTACTCAGTGCATGTGCACTATTTTTCATTTTATGTTCTGCACTTATATATATATGTATATACTCTGTGACTGAAAACTTAGTTAATTAAGAAAAATTTGTTGCTCATGGCAAGTCCAATTGACCCACCATCGCTGCCAAATTTTGGCCCCCCAGTGGAGGGTTATGTAAGAGGTCCGAGCAGATGTAATTTCGATGTATTGCTCATGTGCTGCCTGCGATATGCAAGGTGTAAGAGAATCGCTGACCAGAGAGCAGTGTTGACTGAGTAGATACTGTGTAGCTGTAGCAGTAAGTTGTTGCTAGTCTGCGCTAGTCTGCAGTCTGCTCTGGTCTGGTATAGTGTATCGTTTTGGCTGGCCGGTCGCGGTGCAGCGATGCCGGAGCCTGAGTATTATTGTGTAAGGTAAAAAGCAGCCTCGCGCATATCTAGTAATGTTATCTGAACTCCCATGCAATTGTTTTAAAAATGTCCTAATAATAATCTTTGTCATATAAAGTAATTTTTTTACAAGCATTCATTTCAATTTAAAGAATTTACTAATTTCTCCAATCCATGATCATTCCGATTGTTGCAAAAAAAATCAGTTGCTTCCTTTCATAAATGACAAATCTATCGGCCAGCATTGCACAGAGCTGTGCCGGAAAAATTTATTGTAAGAGCAGATATTTGGCGACTTTATTGAGGTAAGAATTTTTGCTTTTTTATTCAGAATGATCTTACAGGGCTATGACGCAGCACTGCTGTCGTCCAAAATTTACCAGGTTACTGAATATTTTTTAATACGAGGTTTAGGGATTTTTCTGTTTCGATCTTACATTAAATGAGAAAAGAATTTTGTGTGGAGGTTAAATGTGAATGAATTTTTGTAGGGAGGCTGCAAATGAGAAAGAATTTTGTTTTGAGGTTACACTAAAATTAGAATCATTAACCAAATAATATTTATTTTATTTTGTGGGGATGTTACACCAAAAATTAGAATCACTATCCATAATATTTATTTTTATTATTTTTTGGGGGAGGTTACAAAATACTAAAAACAGATTCACTTTTCAACATCAGGAAAAGCTCATCATACACTTAACCACTGTGGAACATTTTCTTTCTGTTCTTGACTCTCTTGATGGGTATTATAAAGACATCTAACGTCTTCAAAATGGTGATTACACTAATGTCAATGGTTTAGGCTACCAAAATGTTCCATATCCACCACATTTCCCTAACGCAAACTATGGTAGACAGGTTTTTAACCCTTCGTGGCACTTTTGTATTTAATCCAGGTAATCCCAGTAAAAATCGTAGATCTCACAATAGATTCCAACCAGGGTATCGCAACAGTGGGGGCCGTTCATGGTACAGCAGTAGTGACAATGGTAATTATGGTCTAAACTTGGTTCCTAAAATAGAAAGTCCACCGTGTAACAACAGTAATAATAATAATGTTCACACAGCGTATGACCCAGTGACGAGCAACAATTACAATCACCACTGGCAGCCTCCCAATGTGCCTGTGGACATAACTGAAGTGGGTGAGGAGTCACCTCCTCAGGTGCATAATTCGACAAACTATGGTCGGCCACATCTTTCCTTCACATGCTGGCTGATGAATCGAACGAGGGCGAAATTTTTAAAGAGGTTAAACTTTGGCGTTACACTGATGATACCGGTATGAGACAAGAATTACTGAAAGGATATAGCAACTGCGGAGACAAACCCAAAAGTACTATGCAAGCAAAAATCAAAGCAGTGGCTGGTAATATCCCTACAGTTGCCGTTCTTATTATGTGCTGCTATCAGGGTGATTTCCCAGGAGTTATTTGACCAAATAAATAATAGTAATGAAATCCCTAAGTATCTGGTACAGAACTGTCGAGTCGTCGGTGCTTTTGGCAGCAGATTCCAACTTGTGAAGTAGGGTGGATCAAAGCAGAACATGGAAATTGAGTAATTAATTGCTCGTTCCTTGTGGTATATAAATTCACTGCTGGCTCCATCTTCGGGCTTGATTCTCTTATTGATAGGGATGCAAAGATTAACGTTTCTGGTAAATGCTACCTGTTGGCTAAGAGTCAAGAAATTATAGTAGATCTTTTATGTACTGTGGCTTTATATTGTAAATATTATCGAGAAATATTAAATTTTTAAAAATTGAAACGATATCACATGAAGAAATACCTGGTAGCAGCTATAAGGTAGAAAACTTAAAAATGACAACTAAATACAAAGTATCGGGAACTGTAGAGATTGATGGAACCAAACAGAATGATCTAGAGGAAGTGTTGTTGCAATATCTGCATGTGTTTGAGGAAAAAACCAGTATAATCAAAATATATGTGTATCATTTGGATGTAATTCCACACCAGACCTAATGCAAAACACTCTACTCCTTTTATTCGTCAAAACGTGAAGAAGTAATTAAAGAAATTAAGCAAATGAGTGAGTGGGGAATTATTCAACCCCTTAGGTAACAGGCACCTGCTCTCTTTTTTTTTAACAAAAAAAGACTATCCCATTCAAGATCTTATGAAATATACTCGTAATGTAGTTCAAGCAATCAATGCTTATTAATCTTATGTATTATATGTGTATGTTTTAGTGGTTAACATTATTCCCTGTGAACAGTTTGTTTAATCTAGTAAGGAATGATGTAGCACAGATATGCCTTATTATGTAGATATTGAGGCGTAGCGCCATATAACAATCCTGCCTTAGAGGTAGTTAAGTGGGAGATGTGTCTCGGAGCTGGATAGTGAGAGATGGTCACACGAGACTGGACGCACACGTAGTTTATGTATCAGCCGATAGAGGACAATATTGGATAGGGGTACAGTGATTTCAGTTTCGATTGTGCCCACTAGAGTGCTCTAAAGTAATAGAATGGTTTTTATAAACTGTTCTAGTATTTTCATAAAGTGTTATTATGTCGTCTTGTATATGTAAAGTGTTATAAATGTGTTTTAGCAGTATGAATGATGCTTGAGTGTGGTTTAAGGTTAATATGAAGATAATTGTTTAACGAGCTATGTAGTGGGATTTAGTGTGGGAACATTTCGAAGAAGTATGGATGTGGACAAAGAGGATTTTTGTAGAATAGATTTGTAAAGTAAATTTATGATAAAGGGAAAGTTAATTCAGGTATAAAAATTTCGAAGAAGTATGGATGTGGACAAAGAGGATTTTTGTAGAATAGATTTGTAAAGTATGTTTACGATAAAGGGAAAGTTAATTCGGGTATAAATATCTATAGTAAATAAGTTCATGCATAAGCAAAACTTCAGCATATTAGATAATTATGTCGGTAAAAGGTGCAGTCGTTAGGTTTACTATTTTGCCATTGGTTATTGACGAAAAGCGCGGACTGACGCGGGAGAGTATTGTTTTGCTATTGGCTGTTGAGTAAACTGACCAATGGTAAAGCAATATTCTTCGCGCGCCTTTCTCTGCTGATAGAGAAGACTGAGAGTATTCTAGAGAATAGTCGAAGACTAGCCATGAAAGAGATCTGATGTGTGCAGTAGTAGTTACAATGGAAATGATAAGTTGCCGGATCTAGCAGTGTTTCATACATCAAAAGTGTTGGAAAGTGACGGCATAATTATTCCGATGTGTGTGTAGAAAATTCGGAATTTTTAAGTGACTTTTGTGACGAGAAAAGACATATATTCCTCGTGGCGTGTTGAGCAGGTCGGTGGCTATAAACTGTGACTGCATTTGGTATCGACAGACTAAATATTTGGCTAGCATTATCAATCAAAAACAATCAGTATTTTTGTAGCTATTACGTTTTCGGGAAATGCAACACCAAAAACTTGCTAACATGAGTGAAACAGATTGTGAGTGACTGTGTTAAGACTGGCATGGGCATGGCAGTGATACTTGTTCACCTAAGTTTCAGAATATATTAATTGATGACAAAATTTCCAACCTTTCATTTCGTGTTTCTCCCGAAACGTAGATTAGTGACTTTAATTGCAGCCTGGTTCACGTCGAATTACAGTAGGTTTCACTCGGCTTTCCTACTGATGATCTACTGAGACAATGTTCACAGGTAGGTGCAAGTCCATCGTAAAGGATCGGAAAGAACCGCGCCGCCGCAATATTCCCTGCGGATTTTTTTTTTTTTTTATTTTGGATGTAATAGCATTCAGTTTAGTTTTAAGAACTGTTTCTCATAACAAAGGGATATTCAAGAAAATCATGGTCCTCGACGCTGTACAGTAATTTTAAGAAGAAGTCATTCACTTCAGTGTAACTTAAACTACGTCATAGGAATCGAAGTTCCGTGAAAAGTTGGAAGTAATAGGTTGTTGTGTATGCTTGGATTTGTCTCTTTAGATATTCAGTGAAAGATAAATACTTGAGAGACTTAGAGTAAGGACACTATAACATTATAGCGATGCAATTGTAGATACCTTGCAAATATGTATATGAACATGATATTATTTTCATTAGTTCTTAAATGGATGTGATATAGATGAAAAGATGGCTTCTTCCAAAGAACTTTCACAAAATGCTGTGTATAGAAGTTTGTAGTTATTTCTCATAACTGAAACTTACAGAAGGGGCAGCATTATGGGCATTGATGAATTTAGACAACCACGGTCCATGCTTTGCACAATTGTGATAAGAAAAATTAGTTCATGTCACAGTGTCTTTGCTTGTGGTAGGCAGTTTGTTTGTAGGTAAATACCTGAGGGCAAAAGCGTCACAGGCGACTGGGTGTAGACTCTTGGGGATACCAAGATGAAGTTATTCTTGCCTGCCGCCATCACAGCTTTTGATTAATATTGCATAAATTATACGTGAACCTGGAGTAAAATAAACCGATTAAACTGATGAGCTTGATGACCGTTAACAGATGGAATGGAGACAAATGAACCCAGACTGATCGCTATATACAGTGGTAAATTGTATCTAAATGTTGTTTTGCTTACTGCTTGATCACAAGTATGAAGACAGTGAACTAGAAAGATGCTAAGCAGTAAACGGTCAGGACCAATTAATAATGGTGAGTGAAGATGGACACTGTTAAAGTGCTAAAAAGAAAATAATCGATAAGTAGCGAACACCTACTGTTAGTCTGACACGAGATAAAGTTGTTTCTGTGGATGTGAGAATTGCTGGAACGATGTTTTTGGTCCTGATGTATCAGTGAGCGTATTATCTACAGCGGCGTTTACGGTGCACTACACTTTTCACACGCCCTGTGGTGGACATAAGCAGTCGGTGGCGAAGCGCAGCGAAGTCAGAGTAAAGTGATTGTGGGCAGACTTGTTGGAGAGCTCCAGCAAGAATAATTCTAACTTCTCGGCCAGCCCGCTGGGAGCTGAGTCACAAGACACCACATAACCTGACTTACGTACGTGTGTTGATGAGCATGCATGTTAGCATGAAATGAACTTTTCTTAATACATAATTATACGTGTGATTCAGTCTAAAGTATAGGTAACTAAAATCCTCCCGCTAGTATAGACTATGCCAAAAATTACATAAATTAGTGATGTCGTGTTTTGTCTATTACTTAATGCGCTAGCAAATGCGGTACTTACATTAATGCCCTTGTGTAATTTTACATGTACTCTATGACTGATGGCTAGCGGTGACGGCAACTAGTCATAATCTGGATACATCTACTGAGACGAGATAAATTATCGGTGGGGGGAAACTGCATCGTAGTCTGTGGTATGTGCAGATTCCTGACCCTGTACCCCCCATGACTTTGGATACAAATTCGCGCAGCGTACTGCTCTGTTCATTTGCCTGAGGAGCCTTCCTTTAAATGCAACCCATTTCATAAATGTAAGCTGTCGAAATTATGTATTCGAAACTGTATGTACTTGAACAGAAACTATTCAAGGACCGATAAAATCACGCAGATTTTCGAGGAAACTTTGTGAACACTTTACTGTAATGTATCTGATCCATTTGATGAACGAAGATCTTAAACATCTGTCGCTAATGAGGTCTTGCATAAACATGTTGTGAAAGAAAATTACTTAATATTGAATTTCAGAAAGCTCTGATCAGAACAGACCAATGAGATAAATTAAAATGGCTTTATTTTTATCAAAATAAACTGAAGACTGTCTAAAGAATTAAATTAGTTCTATCATATCTGGAAGAAACTTTAGTTCTCCATAAAAAATTATAGTAAAAGCCCAAACTGTGTAATATTCCTGGAATGTACAACATAATTACAGTGTAAGACCATGCGAAAATTCTCTGATATCTGAATTTTGTGTTTGTTATAAATTCACTAACTTCCCCAACGTAATCTAATAATTAATGATGTATAATCTCTTACTTGGAGGTACAAACATGCTAACAGGATAAAACCATTATGAGTTTAGCAAATAATTTTGGATAACGAAGATACTTCCTTATAAAACTGAGCTAGAATTACATTGTCAGTATAGTATTATGCGTGACTTTCAACTCAGAAGTAAGAGACTATACCTCTATATAAAACTACAGTATACTGTTTATAGCAAACCTATCTGCAAGTTAGAGTAACCGTCCTCGTATAAAAGCGTCCTAAGTGTTACGGCAACTTTTGACTCCCAAACACTAGCAGGAAGCTATGGTATATGTAATGGTGTATCAACTGGAGTTTCACACTGTGAATATGAAGCAGTTATCAAACTGGCTTACAATGGCAGTAATATAACCCGACACAGGTAAATGGCAGCACCAAAGACATTGAGATCGTGCGTTTCCGCTGCCATTCAGGGTGTGTGTAACCCCTTCAAATAATCAGTAGCAATTTCTCTACAAAATCGTGCTTTACGAATACTGCAATAGACACTGATAATTATTAGTTTCATCATTTTTCTGAAACACAAATTGTAATTCTATGAAACTCAAAGGAAGGATATGATTAATTTAGTATCAGTGAATCCTGTAATATTTTTGATGGACTATAAAAAGCGACTACCAACTATTGTTCTCTTCCCTTCGGTATATTGAGCCAAGCATTTAAGCATCTGCTTCAGTCGACTAGTGTAATTTTATTACCTTAATTATAATAATTAATTCATCTGATGAACTGTTTCATTTCAGGAAGTATGACACTGTTTCCTATTGATAAATGTTAACAAGAATCTCTTTGTAGCTCACCAGTATTTGGTAGCATTACGTTGACTAGAGCATTCGGTCAGACGCCAACAGCTTCAAATTGAATCTTCTTAAAGTATAGAGCTCATTCTAAAAGTAAATTTACTTTTTATGCAGCAGGTAGCCATCAGATCTTTTCTAAGTCAATGTTCATTCAGGGCGGTAGTTTCCCACGCATAGTCAATTATTGACGTACAGCTAACGACTAGTTTATCTCCGGACAGGCGTACCTGGACAAAAATTATACAGATTTTTCATTCTAATTTTCAATGAAAATAATCACTTGAGGAATCATTTTAAATTTTAGCAGTTCTGTATCTAAGTAAAGCCAAATTAGGTGCTTTCAGCTTACGTAACAGGACTGTTAACTACAGCGTTTCCGCCATCCCTTACATTAAATACAAATTCAAACGTTACTTACAGCAAAATTTGTTTCCGCATTCTCCTACTTACGGAAATATTATATAGTGCGTGCACAAACGAATGTATTCTGCTTGCTGAATACGTGACACAATTATATTTCATTTAAATTCTTGTGTGTGTTGTATACACGATGGGTTGTATAAACTGTAAAACCGATGTTTCGCCCATATTACAGTTTATAATTAAATTATTTTATACAATGATGCGGTACAACACCAAGAAGCACCTGCGGAAGCCTACGTTGTTATGACATGATATTCAGTTTCGTGATGTTGCTGCGGAATTTGCGAGAAATAACAAAATAAATTGTTAATGAATAGTTTCAGTATGGAAGTCGTTTTATTTCTGTATGACTGTTCATGCGACATAAGGATTTTAGTACTGAAAAATTCCTATTCTCAACTCCCACGGCTGAAAGACATAGCTTTCTGTCTCATTCCGTTATAATGTCGCGTATAGTCACCGTAATATCATAGTGTTCACTTTAAAAATTGCACCGAATGTGTATAGTTTCACAGTCCTGTTGTAAAAAGAATTTTATTACTGTTATTAAAGTTGTAATTATTGTATTTTCACTCCAGTAGAAAAATTTTATTTGCAATGATATACTTCCCTACCCTCAAGAGGTGTATTCTGACGTGGAGTAAATACGCACGTATTTGTAGATGAAAATGTTGCACTTGATTAAAATTTGAAAGACGACAAGTTCTATAGATACATTTCACTCCGCGTAATTAATTTTTTTAAAAATTTCGTTCGCAGCTGTTACTCTGGTGTACAGCGATCTGTCACGAACAACGTTAAGGTTGTCAGGAGGTACAACTTACGACAACTGGATTTCTCGTATCTCCGGCTTTACATAAAAACTGTAAGGTCTAAGCATGCTACGAAAGTATCAAAATCATCACAACTGCAAATACATATCACGTTGCCTTTCTTTGTCCACCGTGTACAAGTATCTTTGATATATGTGCTAATACTACTAAATTTTTCCTATCGCTGGAAGGCTAAAAGTAATTTGTTAGCCAGATCCTCAATTATGCAGTAAAAGAGTGGGTGCTAAACATGCTTTCTGCGTTGTCAAAGTTAAAATGTGAGTGTTTCACACCAAATAAAGAATACTGGTGAGGAAGGACAGTCGTTGTATATCCAATGCAGCACTGAAACTAAATTGGGGCCTTTGTATTGTAGGACGGTTATGCATTTAATGCATTTTGTAGTGTCTGCAGAAATTGTTACACTCAGTGCCAATTTTTAAACATATCATTAGAAATTGATTACGGGGTATTCTGATGGCAGGAGCCGTTTTTCATGTGTACCGTCACGACAGAACCAATATAGACCTACCATTTCAGGTAGCGTAGTTTGACATATACAGGCGATGGTACTAATCCCCCATCCAATGTTCAACACATCGTCCTGTAGATATAGAAACGAATTCCATTCTAACACTTAACGGAAACTGAGCTGGACAAAGGTAGAAAGAAGGAGGGGGAGAGAGAGAGAGATAGAGAGATAAACAGACAGACAGACAGACAGCACCGGCTACGTAGTCCTATAGACAGAGTATTCGCTTTGAATTCACGAGAAGAAGAAAGAAGAGGTAATTGATACTGTTCACTAATTTTGGTCTGCGTGGTAGCATATCCGGTTCATTAGTCTCTATACAGCAGTTAGATACGGTAATGTACAAAGAACGTGAATTTACTTAATTCTAACAGAAAATGAGAGTACAATCGCGTCTTCTTTTTTTTTTCATTCCACTTGTAAAGAGGTATATTACCTTTAATAGTTCTGTTTTCTTTCTACGAGCTACATCACTGCATCTTCTTCTGGTCCATTTACAGTGCTGCTTTGCGTTTCTTCAGTTATATCTTTTCTCTCAAAATAAAATTGCTAATCCCTCCCATATTCATCTTAGTTTACCTCTTAATCTAGTATCCTCCACTATGCATTTTCTCCTACGTGAAAAGCAGGCGAAACATAGCTATACAATTTTAGTGTTTGCTTTCGAACCACATCGTCTGCGGCATTTGAATCGAGATTATACTCAACAGAGTGAAGATCTTATCGACCACCTGATTATAGTTCCATACAATTTTCAGACATTGCCGTCAATTTTTTGCCGAAAATGTGCAAGGGATGAAATTTACTTGAGAGATATCATTGCTAAATTGCAAGGAATCATACTAGGAGTGGGGGTGAAGCTGACTCCTGCACGTGGTGCCCCTGCATAGGTACTGGACTAGATTCTCCAGTACTGAACTGAACGTCAGCATTCCAAAAGCATTGCATTATAGGTTTCACTATGAATGGAAACCAAAGGTCTTTATCAAGACCTCACCTTGTGATTGTATCAATCAACATAGAAGGATTGTCTGTTGCCAAAGAAGAACTCCTGCAACATATTGCCAAGGAACCTAGGTGTGATATTTTATGTATACAAGAAACCCATCGAGATGACACCATGAGAAGACCAAAAATCCTTGGGATGAAACTGGCAGTTGAGCGACCCCATAGACAATATGGCAGTGCTATCTTTGTGAGGAACGATATAGCTGTTCTCTCTACCTCACTTACAGAATTCAACAATATTGAAATACTGTCTGTAGAACTGAATGGTTGTATTGTGTCGTCAATTTACAAACCCCCAGGAGCAGATTTCCAATTTTCACCTACAGACAACTACACCAATCAACAAGCTCACTTTATTGTTGGAGATTTCAATAGTCATAGCAGTGTTTGGGGTTATGCTGAGGACGACAGTAATGGTGAAGCAGTTTTGACTTGGGCTGATACCAACCATCTTAATCTTGTCCATGATAATAAACTCCCACCATCTTTTAACAGTGGGCGTTGGAAACGTGGGTATAACCCCGACTTAATTTTTGTTAGCGAGAACATAGCTCACCAATGCAGAAAAACTGTTCTAAATCCGATACCAAATACTCAACACCGCCCCATAGGCTGCCAAGTGTTTGCAGCCATTACTCCTAGAATCACATCATTCCGAAGGCGATACAATTTCAAGAAAGCAGACTGGCAGAAGTTTGCTGATCTCCTTGACTCAGAAGTTTCACGCATAGAACCCTCAGTTTCCAACTATGATGAGTTTGTAGAAGCCGTGAAAAGATGCTCAAGACTCTCAACTCCCAGAGGCTGTCGAGTTAACTACATACCTGGCTTGACAGAAGAATCCGTGAAGCATCTACATAACTATATCCAACTTTTCAATGATAATCCTTACAGCATTGAAACCTTAACTGCTGGCCAAAATTTATCCTCAGCCTTAGCCAAATCCAAAAAAGAACGATGGATAGAGCTACTCGAGAACCTTGATATGTCTAAAAGCAGTCAGAAAGCCTGGCAGTTGCTGCGACGCCTGAACAACGACCCTGTCCACAATCATGGCCATGCAAACATTGCACCAGATCAAATTGCTCATCATCTAGTTCAGAATGGAAGGGTCAATTGTTCTAAAGATAGAACAAAACTCAAAAGAGAACCTGAACGTGAAAACAACCATATATCAAATGACTTCATCTTACAAGAACTCAGAACCGCAATTCAGAAATGCAAAAATGGTAAAGCGCCTGGTCTAGACGACCTAATGATTGAGCAAATTAAACATTTTGGTCCCATCACGGAAAGATGGCTTCTGCAATTCTATAATGGTTGTCTGAAGCGGAAACAGATCCCTGCCATCTGGAGGAAAACTAAAGTTATTCCCTTACTAAAACCTGGAAAGGGTGCAGCCGATCCCAAGAACTACCGACCGATTTCGCTCCTTTGCCATTTGTATAAAATCTATGAAAGAATGTTGCTAAATAGACTCACTCCCATTGTTGAAAAACAACTCATACCTCAACAAGCAGGTTTCCGACCTGGAAAGAATTGTACAGCACAAGTCCTTAATCTGACTGAACATATTGAAGAGGGATATGAAAAAGGATACATTTCCGGGGCTGTCTTCGTGGATCTCACAGCAGCATATGACACCATTCAACATCGACAATTATTGCACAAAGTCTACTACATCACTAGAGACATTAATTTCACCAGAACTGTGCAGACACTTTTGGAAAACCGGCGATTCTATGTGGAGTTCCAAGGAAGAAAGAGTAGATGGAGAAGTCAAAGGAATGGCTTGCCTCAGGGTAGTGTCCTTTCCCCCATATTGTTCAACATATTTACAAATGACCAGCCTCAACCTTCTCTTACAAAGAGTTTCATCTATGCAGATGATCTTGCCTTAGTCACACAAGCCAGAGATTTTGACACAGTAGAAAACCAGCTTACTGTTGCTCTCAAGGACCTATCTGAGTACTACAGAGTCAATAACTTAAGACCGAACCCTGCTAAAACTCAAGTTTGTGCTTTCCACCTACGCAATCGAGAGGCCTATAGAAAACTTACAGTGTTTTGGGAAGATCAAGAGCTTGAACATTGTTTCTACCCCAAATATCTGGGTGTCACCTTAGATCGAACGTTGACCTACAGAAAACACTGCACTAACACCAAGCAGAAAGTTGCTGCTCGTAACAACATCCTGCGGAAGCTCACTGGCAGCGTTTGGGGTGCAGATCCCAAACTACTAAGAACATCAGCCTTGGCCTTGTGTTATTCCGCAGCTGAATACGCATGTCCTGTATGGTACAAGTCATCTCATGCAAAGCAGGTTGATGTGGCCCTGAACGAAACCTGCAGGACAGTAACGGGATGCCTCAAAGCTACACCTATTGATAAACTCCATAAACTAGCAGGTATTGCTCCTCCAGACATAAGGCGTGAAGTCGCAGCCAAACTTGAGAGACATAAAGCAGATCATAACACCGATCACCTGCTACATGGATACCAGCTACCAATTAGTAGACTCAAATCTAGGAGGAGCTTCATGAGAACTACTACACCCCTCACCGGTCGGACTGGAGCAGCCAGACTATCTCAGTGGACAGCAAAATCTGACAGTAACGATTGGATGACTCCTTCTGAGACCCTTCCTCCTGGTGGAAATCAAGTCTGGACAGTGTGGAAGTCTCTAAATCGGCTCAGGAGTGGCGTCGGACGAACTAAGGACAATCTGTTTAAATGGGGCTTCATGAAGGAATCTTCCACCTTGTGTGACTGCGGAGAAGAACAGACAACCAAACATTTAATTAACTGTCCTAGATGTCCTGTATCATGTTCCACACAAGAGCTTGTTGATGTTTCAGACAATGCTGCTGCCGTTGCACAATTTTGGGCTAATACCGTTTAGTTTGTTCTTTTATGATTTGACCTGATTTGTTATATTGTATATATTGTAAATATTGTTGTAATGTTTTTGACTCGAAATAAATAAATACTAGGAGTGTGTGCGAATTTCCAGTTTCGCGCAGTATTCTTCAAATCACACTAGTTTCTAATTGCTTGATACTAGGTTCACAGTGTTATATAGGCTACTTACAGGACGACAGTTATTGAACTATATGAAATAAAACCGTCACAATTTCTGAACGGTGTGCGTTAGGACGTTCAATCTTCAAGGCTTGCTGTGGGGCATGATGCGAAGCGTCTTGTTATTGTCGGACATTTGCACGTCAAAATATCACTTAGCATACAGCGCTTGTTAAGGCCTACTACGCGGGAAATACCAACCCAACTGCGGCGAGTTCAAGCACAAGACAACTGGTCCTAGTGTTCTAACAGTGAACAATTAGATTCGCAAGTTTGAGAGAACCGGTGGTGTTAGTTGGCAATGTTGGTCTTCCAGAAAGGGTGAAGACGACTGAAAAGATCGAAAAGACACGCTCTGCGCTTCAAACCAGTCCCAGGAAGTCGATCAGACGAGCTACACAACAGGTGGGAATCAAAAGGGAGACACTGCGACATTGTTGCCAAAGCCGTGCATCTTCTCCCTTACAAAATTCAAACCCATTAGCCATTAGGCCACAAAGTCATGGAGCAGTGGTTGTGTTTCGCCAACACTACTGTGCATAGAATTGACGAACAGGACTTTGAAGTGAAAATGTTTTGGTTTAGTGACGAAGCTAACTTTCATTTGCAAGGGTTCGTCAATAAGCAAAATTGGCGCATTTGGGGGCTGAGTATCCACATTTCACGTTCGGCAAGTTTCTTCACCCTCAATGGGTGACTGTGTGGGAGCAATTTCAAGTCACGAAATAATCGTTGCGGTATTCCTTGATAACACGATGACTACCGAATGGTACATGAAGGTTCTGGAAGATTATTTCATCCCCATTATCCAGAGTGGTTCATGCAAGATGGAGCTCGACCCCATCGAAGCAGGCTGTTGTGAGCGGCGCCGAGGCCGAGGATAAACTCGCAGGGTGCCTAGCTTTTGTACCATTACACGAAAGATAGCTGGCACCTTTGAGCCAAATTTCAAACTTACGTACAGCGGCGGGAGACAATTACGGAGTTACGAAAAAGGAGTAATATTCGTATCTTTGTTGTGACTATACTCCATTCACCGAAACAAGAGACGTACTGTAAACACGGCAAGGCGCGTAACCAAAGCGCTGCCGTCGATGGGTGTACAAGGCAGGGCGTCAGAAATTTAAAAAAATGAAAGTCGTGTTTTTTATAATTTGGCACCTGAACATGTTAAAGTGATCCGAGAACTACCTTCCGACACCTTGCTTTACATTACATTAAAATTTATTGTCACTGAAAAAGAGAAATATTTAAGCTTTCAGGAAAAGTTGTTTTTTCGCGTTACTCTATATTTATCACGCCATATCTCCTAAACTGTGTGTCGCACAGCAAAATAATTTTATAATTGCCTTCAGTACTATATGTTGATGACGTCTGTAAATTTCCTGCCCAATAAAGTCAGTAATAGTGAAGTAATAAATTGAAATCTCACGTCTGATGCAGAGCTTTCGCCAAATCATCGTCCGAAATATAGTAAACGACAAACTTTTCCCCTTTTTTGTGGGGGTGTAAACGAGGAAAGTTTCAGGAAGGTTTGAATTTAATTTTGTAGTTTATTCGAATGCGATGGGTGCAACCTATGTCTTTTATGAGCGATGCATTGTGCGGTTCGCAGGCGCGGCGCTCAGTCAGTGTGGCCGTCTCAGTTGCAGGTGTGAGCTCGTTAGTGGGTGTTGTACAGCGGCGATTTCAGGATATCTCAAGTTCTTCTGTAAAGACGCTTGAAAGACAAGTTGTTGATTATTAGAGTAAGTATATGTGTTTGTAGTCACGCTGAGCATACACTGTTTATGTGCGCATCCAATAGTATCGCATGGTTTCTTATTTTACATATTCTTTTATTTCATTAGCATCACATACGGCTGTCCTCATTATGTCACCCACGGATTCAGCGAACGAGGTCGACGTGTCAGTTCTGAGTGCACCAAAGAAGCGAGCAAAGAAGAAATAATTAAGTTCTTCTGAGAAGCACATGGTGCTTAATGTGTATAAAACGGAACTGTTACGTCCAGAGCAGTCGATGAGTGACATTGTTTCGAAAACAGCTGCAGCTACAGGTGTTGGACATTCTTCAGTGTATCGTGTGATACGTGAGTACAAGGCCACACACTCTTTGAAGTATACCAAGAAAGGAAAATTACGACACAAACTTTCTGAAACTGTTGATGACTTCGATAGAAATGCGATACGAAGGAAAGTACACGATTTTTTTTTCATAACGAATTGCCAATAACTGACAAAGTGCTTACAGTCGTGAACGAAGATGCTGATCTGGGCAATTTTCGGAGAACTACATTTTATAAGTTATTGAGAGAAATGAATTTCAAATATGTCTGGCGTGGGCGCGATAGCATGCTAATAGACAGGGATGACATCATTTTATGGAGGCGGCGTTATCTTCGAACCATTAAACGGTTGAGAGATGAAGGCAGACCTATTTACTATTTGGACGAGACGTGGGTGAACGCAGGACATACCCGAAGTTACGTCTGGGTACATGACACTATAAATTCCTCAAAACAAGCGTTTCTGTCCGGATTATCCATCAGAAGCAAGGGCCCATCAGGTAAAGGGAAACGTCTGATTATCGCACACATTGGCAGCAAAGCAGGGTTCGTTGAAGGATGTTTGTGGACTTTCGAATCCAAGAAAATTGGAGATTATCATGAGGAGATGTGCACCGAAACCTTCGAGAAGTGGTTTCAAGATGTTCTTCCTAGGCTTCAGGAAAATGCAGTTATTGTTCTTGATAACGCGCCGTGCCATTCTCGGAGAAAAGAAAAAGTTCCCAATGAGAATTCCAATAAGAACGAAATATCAGAGTGGCTTGAATCTAAAAACATCGATTTCGAAGAAAGAAGTTTTAGATATAGTTAAAAATCACAGATCAGCGCACAACGAATTCGGAATAGATGAAATGGCGAAGAACGCAGGGAAAGCTGTTCTTAGCATTCCTCCGTACCACTGTGAATTAAACGCCATCGAGTTATTGTGGGCCAGAATCAAAGGCTATGTTGCAGCAAAAAAACAAAACATAGAAAATGCCGGAAGTTAAAGTACTGCTAGAAGAAGCAGTACGAACGGTGACTGCGGAGGATTGGAACAAGTGCGTCCTCCATGTCGTAGAAAAGGTGGAAACTCAAATGTGGAAATTAGACTGCGTTATAGAGAAAGAGAGGAGCGTTTTGTTAGCAACCTGAATGAAAATAAATCTGCTTTGACAGAATGAACTCAGTTTAACATTATTGCTAAATTTATTTCGTACATTGTTGGCCAGGTTTCTCACGGTCCGCTGTGACAGCTCGGCAGCCAGCCGAACGCCGCCAGCTGCAAAGCGTGCGCCAAGGATTTTCCACACCCCTACGTATCACGTGCACACCGAATGCTTTCTCTGGAATCGAGAGTAGTCGCTCACGTGACACTGTTTATGTTTCGTCCCAGCTCTCGCTGAATAGACTTTTTTTTTAGATACGCGATTATTGATTATAGGCATTGTGGTATAATTTGTTTTCAAAATATTCAAGCAAAAGAAATTTGTTAGTAAAGTTTATCATTCTTTGAATATTAATTTTCAGAACATAGATAAAAAATTATTAGTTACTTCAATTTTTTATACTGTTTAAGGCTTCTTAATCAACTTGAATATCCATATAAAAAGAAACACATGCGTAGTTGCATCAGTATCTGTAACTATGCACTGCACCCTGCATTGATCGCACTATTGCTTTTGAATTATTTTAGAACCTTGTTCATCACGCAGCTGCAGCGGCAAGACGAGGTAAGTTGTGAGTTGCTTACAGGAGGCGTTTGAGAATATTTTAAAATTCTCAGTCAGCTACTAGAGAATTGATTTTTAATGATTTGTAGAAAGAGTAATTAATTTATGTTTCTGTTTACTATTAGAATATGACCGATAGGAAGAGGTTCCAGGAAATGTTTGAATACTGACATGTCAGAATAAGATATTTTATAGTACGAACTGTATGGCTACGTACTAGATTTTTTGATAACAATGATAACGTTTCACTAGATTGCCTTACAATTTAAGAGAAATGACATAGGTAACGATAATATTGTAGGAGATTGAGCTTTAGACGTTTTCGTACGTCTTTCATCCGGCTAACAATAATTATTACAACTTTTGATAGTTAAAACTTTACAGCTTTCACCTGTCGACCTGTCTGTCATGATTGCTTTTCGTTAGATGATTTCGCTGTTAGAGATGCTTCGCCTTACTACTAATTTTGCAAAATTTTATGCAATCGTAGTTGGTCAGTAGTTGTTGCATAGAATTTTTGTTGCTTTCGATGTTCCGCAAAAAATTGAAAATGATTTATCTCAGCTGTATTCTGGTTCGGAATTTAATTTATTTCCTAACATTGAGATTAATAGTTTTGTGTTAAGCTAATTGTTTTGGAGTTTTTATGTCATTTCTATATTGCAACAATGACAATGGAAACTAGAGCACAGGCAGGAATGGACAAGACTGTTGAAGTAGCTCCAGAAGAAGTTTCGGAAAGTTTGAGATATAGTGTAAAAAACTCTTCTCAGGATGATGAAGTCAGGGAACTTTCGAGCGACTTTAGGCTGTTATTTGCTAGTGATGCGTGATGCATTGCAGGGAACCACATGCAATTCAGGAAATCAAAATACCTTGAACAATCAGACTTTGTTGTGAGAGATTGAGGTTTTGTTTCTACTTCCACAGAGCAAAGTAATTTTGTCTTTCCCTCTTTCAGTAATAATGTTACACAATAAATACTAGCTCAACGTGATGAGATTAGAAAATCCAGTAATCAAATTACAGTATTTAATATCGAGATTAAGAACTCTAATGACGAACTTCGTGGAGAGATCAATGAATCTAGTAACGAAGAAGAATAAACTTCAAATTATTTCTGGATGAGATTAATGTCAATTTAAATCACAAATTCGAGGAAATGTCAGAGAGGTTGAAAATTCAGGTACGCAATGAAGTCACGTCTGATATTAATAATCGTGTCTCCATAATTGATCACGTACAGTCTATTGATATTGTTGAGTTGAGAAAACAGATGTCACAAAAAAAATTGCAAATAAAGGAATTAGCACCAAAGGTCCAGTCATTACCGTTACAGACTATCATTGAAGTTTCAAAGACTCATTTGATCACAGTTTCAAATTGAGTGGAAGAATTATCCGAGAGAGTGACGCAAATGATCAATGATTCTGATAGATTCTCTGATACCGAAGAATTTCAGTCTGCGCAACGTTTGAAAGAAGGGTGGATGACGATTAATCAGTAAAGCAAATGTGACATGAGAAAGATACGGAACAGCTTGTCAATTTCAAAGAAAAGAAAGGCCGTGATAACGATACCAGTCGGTTCAATAATTATTATGTTGGAAATCACAATTAATGCACTAATTTTGGAAATGCTGATCACTTCTCTCATGAACGTGATATGTTTGCGTGCCACAAGACTGCTACGTGAGTTACAGTATGAGACAAAACTAATTCGTTCAGAAAAACCTTGGTTTTGATTACAAACATTTTCTCACAGCTGGGAAATTTGAAATTCTTCACAATGGAATTCACCCAAGGAAGTGGTTACAACAGTTTGACTATTCTGTGCCACCAAAGTGGCCAATTGGTCACAAACTTGAATTAATTTGCAGTTATCTCGAAGGAGAACCTGCGACAAGAACGAGATCGATAGCACATTAATGTTGCACTTACGGTGATTTTTATCGTGCATTCTTGTCCGCTTACTGCCCTGAAACAGCTCAAGATCGAGTGAAACATAATATTATTATGATGAAAAATGAGGAACAATCGAATTTCTCAACTCATGTGCAGTACTCTGTAAACACAATGTGCGTGAACAGATGTATAACTAATCCTTACAGTCCTTCGGAATTAATCCTCATTTGTTTGACTAAATTGGCTGTCATATTACGTCACATAATTTTGGCAGGACGTTGTAAGAATGACTTGAAAGCTTTTCAACCTCTTTTGCTAGACCTTGGACTTGACAATAAAAGTCACACACAGAATCAATAGCAAACAGTATTGTGAAAATTACCGTCTGCGGCGTAGTCGAAAACGTAGATGGAATTTGCGTGAACGGTAGGATGACAGACATAACGAAGACAGGCATGATTTGATATATCGGCACTACAGTACAGATTACAGACGCTAGAGAAATGAGTCTCGTGGCCTTCGGAGTTATCAATACAGGAACAGAGATCCTGGCACGCGTGAACATAGACGTTATGGCAATGAAGACAACTTCAGACGTAATGGTAATGACGGAGTAAATCGAAATTGGCGTGACAGCACAAATTCTGATTTCGAACGTGGTGCTCAGGTTGTAGAAATTAGGGCGTTGAGTCCACTTGACAATAATGCTAACAACAGTTATGATAGACGTAATAATCATGTTGACAAATCAAAATTGGCGTTACTCATAGAAATTCAGATTCTGAGCGTGGTGCAGCTGTAGAAGTTAGATCACCCAACCTGCACAGCAACTACAGACAAAAAGGGACACACGCAATGACCAGCAGCCACCCCTGTAAACGAACCGTTTGCAGATGCCAACAGTCTACAGACGTACCATATTAACTTTGTAGGTTCTGATGACATTAGAGACACATTGTTACAAGAAAATGGTGACTTTGGAAATACACTTGTACATTCTATTGTAAAAAATTCCAACTGTTTGCGTTTTGTCTTTCCACTCGAGGCACAACACTCACTGAGATCGTCTGACAGTTGCCTGGAGATAACAACATTTCATTGTGGAGGTGAACAATCTAATAGCACAGAGCAGTTAATTAAAACGAAAGTACACAGAGGTAAAGTAGATTCATATGCAAACACACGTGAATTATTCGAAATTTTAAAATAAGATGTGAAATTTTTTCTCATTAGATAGGAAATATATGTAATTTTTTATGAATTCAGACTTAAGGAACATAATAAATTTTTTGTACCAGCTTATTCTATTCTGTTGACATATAGAGAAAAGGTCAAACAGGAAATACATTCGATGCTAGGTCAGCGAATGATCGGGCAAGCTGTGAGTTCATACAATAGCCCCTTACACGTTGTTAAAAAGGACGATTCCATTAGAAGTGTTCTCGATTCCTGACACATTAACTACATCATACAACCAGAAAGTGATCTACCACAAACACTATACGAATTATTATAAAAATATCATAGTGTAAAGATAATGTCTTCTGTAGATTTACAGTCTAGCTTCTAGCAAATCAAATTACACCCTGAATGTAGGAAATATACAGCCTACCTGTTTTGGGAACTGCAGCCAATTAAGATTTGGTCTCCGTGTTTCAGCTGCTGCATTTATCCGAGGTTTGAATACTATCTTACCAAAGCACTTGAACGAGAGAATGAGCGCCTATATTCACGACATTTTGATTGCTGAAGATTCATGGACGGGACAGAACGAAGTGCTGAGTGAAATATAACAGACATTTCTTGAGCATGGCATTACAGTCAATTTAGAAAAATCAGAGCTCGATAAAACGCAAATTGAATTTCTTGGACAGGTTGTGTGTATGAAAGGAATCTCACCCATATGAAGAAATTCCTGTACCTATGAACTAACGGCAACTTAGTGGACTCTTAGGCCTTCTGAATTTTTATCGACGTTTCATCAGCTTTCAGAACTTGTCTACACCTAGACTAGGTCAACTTACAATTAAGAATACAATTTGGGACTGTGATGACGTCGCCGAGGCCTAATATGATGCTTTGAAAACTGCACTGCTTAGTGAACCTGTATTTTTACATCCTGATTTATCTCTTGCTTTTTGCCTTTCCATGAATAGCTCAAAATCTGGTCTTGCTGAGCACTTGTTCCAAGAAATTGTAGAAAATGAAATTCTTACACAGAAAACTACAGCTTTCGCCACCCGAGTCCTAACCAAAGTCGAACGTAACTATTCCGTCACCGAAATCGAAGCATTAGCGATAATCTGGGCATTCGATAAACTCCGTTACTTTCAACAAGGTAAACACACTAAGGTGTATACCGGTCATCGTGCACTTCAGTTTCTTGGGAGAGGTAAACTAAATCATGATAGTTTAAGACATTGGGCTTTGTTCCTTCAGGAATTCAGTTTCACTGTGATTTACATTCCAGGTCCAGAAAACACTATTGCCGATGCACTTTCACGTGCGCCTGTTGGTTTAATGCAGAGTGATGAGGAAGATTGGAATGAAAATAATTTTAGTTTGTTATCTATGCAAAAAGTAGCCTTTGAAAACTTTATTTCATCTTCATTGTGTGATATTGCTCATGACTGGAGGAAGATGCTGTGTGGAATGACATAAAAGAGAAATGGGAAAAGAATTCAAATACTGTGATAAGTCTGTTGTACCTTGTACGTAACAACATTTTATTCAGACGTAGTTCTCCTGACAGTCCTATTTGGGTATTGTGCATCCGAGGCGAGCTCTTCAACAAACTTGTTTACTACATACTTCTCAGTTACGGAAACGTTGGTGCTAAGAAATGTTGACCAAAATTACGAGATACATGTTACTTCAACAACATGGAAAAGCGAATTCATACAGTCTTGGCAAAAAGCAAAAGGCTCAGAAAGGCAAAACCACCTACTTTATGCACAGAACAACGCTGTTTCCGACCATTAGTGTGACATTAAGAGAATTAGCCGCTGTTGACATTTTCGGTTCAGTTACGAAATCTGAAGTTGTTCTCGTAGCTATTGAGCTTCCCTATAAATTTCTGTTATTCACAGCTTTACCGAAAGCAACTCAAAAATCTGTATCTGTAGCATTCGTAAAGCATTTTCAGAAAGAAATAGTGCATGTTGACAAAGTAATTTCAGATAGTGACCCACAATTTTGTTGTAATGCATCTTTGCAGATTGTATTGCTATTGTCAACACTGAAACTGCTGTGTGCACTTGTCGGATTTTCAAAATATCATTTACGAACTGACAAATGATTCTTCAACTTTACCTCTACTCCTTGCAGTAAAGAATAAACCACTGGCAGAGCTTATAACACAATTAATATCCATCCCTGTACAACGACGTTTAAGACATCGTGAAGCGATCGATTTAGCATTGGAAAACATCAAAAAAGCCGCAGAGCATTTACGTTTGCGCCATGACTATATGAAATGGTTAGAAATCTGTGAACAACTGGTATTCAGCATGTATTATTCTGAGTTTACTTATGAAGTATCTAACTGAAATTTAATACTCTTTTGTTATTTCGTGAGTTTAGAACTTTTCTCTTTGTGATCTTGATATAGCAGAGCAGGCTTACTTTTAAGGTTCTAAGATAATGTTTTTTTCTTCTTGAAGACAGTTTGTACATATAATGAAATTTCTTGTGAGTTGTGGAAAGTTGTGTGTTTTGCTTTACCTTTACGTGGCAGAATACAGTGTTGTTTTTGAGGAAAGTGCATTGATGAAATTTTCTGCAGGTACACATTTTGTGAAGTATGTCACCCATTTAATTGGCAAGGATGACTGCTGACTTTATTTTGGATAAGAGATCGTTTACAAGTGGTTCTGAATTGATTAATGTACTTCTGATGGTAAGTAGTTTAACTAGGAACATTACTGACTGACTGATGCTTGTTCAGCTATTTAGAAAGTATCTTGAAGAGTGATAATTTCACAGCTGTATGCGTACACATGATAAATGTAGGGAATATGGTGCGCTAGAGATATGGAATATGATGAGGAATTTTGCTTCAGAATTGCCGTGTAAGTCTTATGGTGTTATTACGTTTTATGATGGTGCAACTATGGTATATTATGATACGATTATGGTATATTGTGTGAAGTGGATTATGATTTTAGGATATTAAGCTGAAGATTAATGAAATATGTTGTTCTGAGGAAGACACACGAGGCATTGTATACTATTTACTTATGAAGCATTTTTTTCGGCTATTTATGGTACAACACAAGGTACACTTACTAAACAGAGCAGCCCACAGCTGTACTAGATACGTAGAGGTTCTGTTTGTGCACACTTTGTTCTCTCGTAGAGTCAGTGATATTTTCAAGAGAGATTTATTTTGTAATGAACGGATTTCTGAGAAGACAGTGTTGCTGAAGTTTTGTTGCTACTGACTAGATGTAATATGACATGTAAGACATATCGATTATGGAAAGAACACGAATTACACTTTGAGATACCAATCATACCTGCTATATACATTGCAAGATCCTGAAAACACCAGCGCTTGAAGATGATACGCTTTCTTTCCACCTGTTTGGAGGTAAGAGCGTATATGTGGATGTATCTGTCGAGTAATAAGCATGAATGGTTTAACAAAGATTTTTCTTCTGTTGCTGAATTGTGTGATTATATGATGAATATTCTAGCTTTGCGGAGTTGTGGAATGAAATTCTCTCAGTAAAATATATTTTTCTCTGTTTGTTGCTGTTTACATTTACTGAACATTTTGTGCGATATGATCATAATGAATTTTTTCTCTGTTGCAGAAATAATAAAAAAACAGAACTGTATGCGTTTGTGTGAACTAAACACTACTTTCAGTTCGGAGTATAGCGTGCGTTCCGAGTGAGCTACATTATAACAACACCAATGTTGCGTGTGTTACAGAGAACTAGACTTTCTAGAAGACCAGGTCGTGTTAAAAACGTTTATTACTTGCATATAATTATGTTACGCGTTTTAACAGCTTTTTTTTCTTTTTAGCTTGTAGTTTTTTATACACGATTCAAGTTGATCTGCTACGTTTTTATGCACATTATAACAACACCAATGTTGCGTGTGTTACAGAGAACTAGACTTTCTAGAAGACCAGGTCGTGTTAAAAACGTTTATAGATTACTTGCATATAAGTATGTTACGCATTTTAACAGCTTTTTTCTTTTCAGCTTGTAGTTTTTTTATACGTGATTCAAGTTGATCTGCTACGTTTTTATGCATGTTATAAATAATAGTGCAAATTAAGTTACTTCAATACTTTAGTGGTTTTCTATTCAAACAAATTAATTTCAGAATCTCTTTCATGGTGGCGAGTGAAGATGTAGGTTTAGCTATGGTAGTGACGCATTGCTGAGCCTAGCACCTTAAGTTAATGAAAGTAAGATGATGATCTTTTCTCTTGTCATTAAAATACTGAAGCTGAAGAGAAGTTGCTTGCTTCATTTTCGGTTAATAAACCATTTCTTTCAGCTACTACTGAGCAGTTCGAGTATAAATCGTTGTTGTGTTGCATATCAGAATAAGTGATGTCATTATTAGTTGCTTTATAAGATATGTCTTTTGAATGTTGTATTTATTTTGTAGTTGTGACTACCTACATATGGTTATACATGGACAAGTTGAAATTTGACATCTGATGATATCGGCCTTGTGATGCTACTTTCTACTTTCTATTCTATGATCATCATATAAACATTAGTGTGATTTTTTTTGAGAAACGAATCAACTGCGCTGTAATAATAAGGTTTTACTTGTAATTATCACTTCCCCATACTCAGTGTTAAATTTGTGAACTGACAACATTAGTTTCATCTCAAGTCCCATATATTGTATATGAAGGAATTGCATGTATACTCACATATATAGTTGTCTTAATTATCTACTATAGAAACTGGATTATATGAAATTTTGCTTTTATTTGTTGACCTGTAATTTTGACTTTGATAATTTACATCACATGCAATTATTATATATCAGCACTAGAATCAACAATTAATTGTGACATTTTTTAAATATGGTACCGTTAACATCTTTGGACAAATGTGCATGTCACTCAGTGATGTCATATGCCACACACTTGGCGTGTTCTGGATCAAAACAAGTACTTTATGGTACACTATTTACTTTACCATCAGAAAGTGAATTTGTGTAAGACAACCCTGCCACCATGCGATTGGCCTGGACCTGATATTTACAATCGTGCTTCAAGAAACTTGGCAAACTTACGTAATTATCTGTGACTGTACATATTTTGAGTCATTTACTGAGCACTGAACTTATGTGCCTATTCACATGGCGCATATTTTATATTCAAGTGTATATAACTTACTATTATTCATTTATTCGTTTTAATTCGATTCTGTTATTGTGTCATATCTGAGACTTTTGATATTCCACATCAATTATGAGAACCTGTTTTCTCAAAGATATATTCGACTTCAATGCATTTATGATCGTATCATCTATTTTTTTCATATTAAACAAGATATACTTCTGACTTATACTATCAGTACTGATTCTGTAGAGTATCTTTGTCTGAATATGAAAGGATTGACACTAAAAATTTTGGTGTGATTGTCAATGGATATAGTGTATGCAGTTAGTCCCTGAGTATGCTTAGACCTGAAACTTGTGTGTTCTCAGAAAAACATAGTAGCATTTTGGTGTGTAATATTTGCATCTATGCGACTGAATGACATTTTAACGCTCTTGGAGAACGATGAGTAACATTTTGTTAATCTATTAAACTGACTACTATCAATGCCTTGTAAGTATGAGCCCTTACATGCACAAAATGATAGTTGTACATTAATTTCCTTGACTATATTGTACAGCAAATCAATTTCCTACTCTGCATGTAACTCTTTTAAGCTTATGTTTATGTATTTTACCACTTTTGTACGACTTCTGAAACAATTTTTCACATTTTTGTATATAATAATTTTGCATTTGCTCCTTGAAAACATCTTACGCAAGAACCACCCCACAAAATTATTACAAGTGAGGGTGGTGATTATGAAAGTTGGACGTTTATACATTTTTGGAACATTGGCTACTGATTCACCTGTTAGGTGCATATACAAATTGTGAGTCGGAGACATTATTATCACGAGTAGTAGCGAGTGAACAGTTGTTGAGAGTGGCCGGCCGCAGTCTGACGTGGAGAGAAGCCATGCATAAGAAAAGGTCGCAGCGTACTCTGACCATGCTAGTAGCGCCGGAGGAGATTTTGGTCTTAATCGAAGATTTTGGCAATTTGTCTTTTTGCTGCATGTAGTTTTTGCTTGCTAGCGCACTGGAGGAATTTCGTCAGATTTGTGTATGCATACATTTAGAGTAATATTCGTATCTTTGTTGTAACCAGATACATGATTGATGACTATACACATTTTTGTAGAATTAAAGTTTTCAAAATGTTCCAGGAAACGAAAGGTCTGAGTAGAGTTTGTCAATGTATGAATCTTCATTTTCAGAACATACTCATAGTAAATTAAATGTCGTTATTGGTTCCTTAAATTTTTACACTGTTTAAGACTTGTTGACCAAACCTGTCCTGATCATTCATTCAATTTCTATATTAAAAAACATAGGCGTATTTGCATCAGTGGTTGTAACCGTGCATGTCACTCTGCATGGATCGCAGTATTCCTTTTGAATTCTTTTAGCATGGCCACGCAGTTGCGGCGACAAGACGTGGTAAGCAGTCTGTTGCGTACAGGAGCATTGCAGTATAGTGGTTAGGAGACGTTAGGGAATATTTTAAAATTCGCAGTCACACACTAGAGAATTAATTTTTCATAATTTGTTCATGGTTAATTTCTGTTTTTGTTCTTCATCAGAAAGATGACATATCCGATAGGAGAAGGTCCCAGAAATGTTTGAATACTAACATATCGGAATAAGGGTTTTTATAACACAAACTGTGCGAGTACATATCAGATTTTGTGACAACGGTAATAAAGTTTCACTAGATAGCCTTGAGCTTTCAAAGAAAAAGTATAGGTAACGATAATATCCCAAGAGATTGAGCTTTACACATTTCCGTGCGTCTTTCACCATGCTGTAATGATTATTACAGATTTTAATAAATAAAACTTACAACTTTCCACACCACTATTGTAATCAATACAAGCATACACACAGCAACGGAAGAAATAGTAAGAAGTGTTCTTAAAACTGTCATTTACTGATTTTCTGCGAAAGATCTCACTCTCAATTTTAAAACTTATTCATCGCAGCAGATGTGGAGGTGTTACTCCCGTCACAAGTGTAACAAATGGTAAGGGAGCAATAAATAGTGTGTAAACTGTAAACTTCCAAATTACTAGGGGTCAATGACAATGAGAATTTAACTGGAAAAAGTACATTTTCGAACTGCTAAACCACAGTTGCAAATCTTGGGTGCAGGAAAATCAGTAAATTGCAATATTTTGCATATTTTCTTTAAGTTATGTGAGACTGAACAATGTTCTCCAGTAACTCACCTAGAAGAAAGACAGTAGGAAAAAAATGTGGTGCTCACCCACTACATCTGCTGGATATCTGTTTAAGAAGTTGGGCATTCTCAGTACTTCTTCCCCATTAATCTATTCTTCCACGAAAATAATCAACTGTAGTTCAGAAGGAATAATGAAGTATATAATTACAGCACCAGAAGAAAAAATGACATTCATTACTCCAACTGAGTTCTTCTATAGCACAAAAAGGGGTGCACAGTGCTGCAGCTAAAATTTTTGTTAGCTTTCCTAGTGATATAAAATTTATGACAGCAACAATGTAAAATTTGAAAACAAAGTGGAAATGTTGCCTCTTGACGGCACCTATTCCATAGAAGAATTTCCATTACTGTGATGTGTCAAAGACGGTGGGCTGAAATTGCTAATCACATATGTGTATTAAAAAAGAGGCATGTAGCCATAACTGCAAATTAATTTGTGATGTGAATGTAAAATGACATGGTCTATATCGTTACGATTTATCGTGCAAATAATCCATGGATTGTGAAACTGAGCAACGACTGTACAAAGGGTATCATGACATTCACACATTAACAGCTTCATTAAAATGTCTGTGTTGTATATGTGATATTGAGTGACAGTTCTGTCAGTACTCACTTCCCTGCCTAACTCCTAAGGCCAGTAAGTAAGTAAAAATGTGTTGGAGCCCTCTCGACTCTTCCCGGGCGGACTCATGAGCTTGTATGAGCGTAAACGGAGGTGACGTCCCGTCAGAGACGGCGGCAGCAGCGACGACGGCGCCGGCGCCTGCTATCGACGGTGGCGGGTCACGTGACGGCGCTTGCGCACTGCTGCGCACGCGGCGCGCCGGCTGCGGGCCGCGCGGTGTGGCGTCGCGACGCCAGTGTTGCCGCGGGAGCCCACACTGGCCGCGACGCCGGCGCCGACGCCGCCTCCGCCGCCGCATGCGACGCCGCCCCCGATCGCCGCTCGGCTGACGCTGCTCGCTATCCGCCAGGTGAGCGCCCGCTCCTGCCGCCAGCCGTTCCCTCACACACTGCGCCGCAGCTAATGTTGGACGTTGCTCTTTCGCATTAGTGGATTTGCTGAAACATAGCTTCGCTGTCTTTTAGAACTTGTCTGTCGGAGTCAAGTCGCTGAGGATGGCCATGCCGACGATAGTCGAATGTTTTCGCCTGTGCAACACACGTAGGTTTCCAAATAACTAAAATTGTATCCAACAAATTTCAACGAATACTTAATGTCTCACCTACACCTCGCAGTCGTAGACTGTGTAAGATACAGTACACACAATCATATTTTCTTTATTTGTTCTAGTACTACCAAGAATCTGAATTTCTACCCCAAATGAAGATCAAAGATATACATGGAGCTCACTGCTTTTGTATTAACTAATAGAATTCATGGTTAAACTATCGATTTATCATTTGAACTCATTCCACTGTTCTACGATAGTAGATATGTAATTTCAAACGTAATGCATATGATTAAGTTCGTTATTGTTGTAAATAAAATAATATGTGTGCAAATAATGTGATGTCATTACCGGCTTAATACTTTATAGCTGCTGTCAGGTTTTCCTTAGTCTGCCACAGAATAAGCCTGTTGAATGGCTTCAGGATTTCTCCTGAAGTCAGAGCACTTAAATTCGTAGTACAACTGGGAATTCAGACATTTGCAAGACGATTGTTGTACCCCGGATCCGTTAATTGCTTTAATAACTATTTTATGTGTTTGGTTGCCGTATTTACTCATCAAGCAGTTTAGTTATCTACGTTTAAAGATCAGACAATAGACGTACTGACTTGGAAATCATAGCACTTGTCACGTTCTGGTGGTTGCAGAAATTACTTTAGCGTTATAAAGCGGAAGAGGAATCACATCATACTTCGACCAATCGTTTGTTAACAATGTAATTGCAGCTTAGGCTACATGGCACTGAGGACTGAAATAATGCGAGTTCTTAGTGCTATGGGATATCGCCATAGATGTTACACAACTTCAGGCCATTTTTACAGACCGTGGAACGTCTTGCGGTGTGAGGTGAAGAATTGCTGAACCAAAATAACACACCGAAAAGTTCATTAGCTCAGTTACGTTCCGGTGGGTGGAACGTGTTCCCACATGACGTCGACGTCTTTCATGCTTATAAACACAGTCTTAAGACAGAAATGGATTTCTTGGTTCCGTTTTTGACTGTCAGTGTCTTAAACTGCTCTTTCAGGTCTGGATTAATCGGTCCGATTACATCATCTTAGCGCTTCCTTTCGTAGAATTGTCCAAGCTTTGCTCTTGCTTTATGAATGTGCCACTCAAGTACTATATACAGGAATTTCGATTTTTGTGACGTAATCCTGCTTTCTTAGTCTGAGCTTACAGTTCGGAATCTTGTGGGAAGTCAATCTGTTAGTAAAACGGCTACGAATATCTTAAAATTCATAATTATTCATTTTGTTATGATAATGTGGCTGTATTTAGCCATATGATATGGTACAAATGATCTCAATGTCAAGAATCATCTCTAAGGATCTGAACATTGACTGGAAGCTAAACCCTATTTTTTATTTCTTTACGTCAAGAAATAATGTTAAGAAAGAGAAGGTGGATGAAACGATAAGGAAAGATGAGAGGAAAGACCAATATGAGGGCAAGACAAGGCCTGATGCACCGTGGCGCGACATTGAGACACTTGTATATTGAGACAGCTGCTACGTTGAACTATTCCCTGCATAATGTACGGACCAATATATCATTTAAGAATATCGTTTCCCAGACAGGTAAAGACTGATTCTGCCAAACGGAATAATCTACGTTCCTATAAGATATTGTACTAGAAATCTGAAATAAATAGGAATAGATGCCTATGTGACAAGATTAATTTGTTTCGTCTCATTTTAGAATAATGAAACGTTTATAACTGCGAATATTCCGTTCGACGAGTCGAGTCCCAGTTGCCTATATGGCATTAAACAGTAAATACTACCTTGGGCACAATTCTTGAAACTTGTGAACTCGTGTATTATAAACGCTTTGTTGAGTAAATAGTACTCTTTTTTATGTTTCTTGTGAACTGTTAATAATAATCATTTAAAAAGTATCGAGAAAGTGTTAAGTCGAACACCTGGAAAAAGTAAGAAAATGGTGCCTAAATAAATTGTTTAAATCAGTTTTACGTCACCTATCTGCAAATGTCTGACAGCTTAGATTCATAAGAAACAGAGAACTATAAGAATAAGCCTCATAGAAATTATGAAATGTGAACAGAACAACAACCAAAAAAAGGGGGGTGGGGGGGAGACTGTTTGAAGCTCACATTTTTCCACCTCTGTGGAATAAAAATTTGTTGAAGTTTTGCAGTCAATATTATGTTGCTCCATCCATGCTGTCTAACAACCTTCAGTGCTCCTTAGTACGGAATCCACAAGGTGGCTGAGACTTCGTTGTTCATGTTTGTACTACACACTGACAAAATCACTCTTGAGGATATCCAGTGTGTGAATAAAATTTCTGCTACGATCCAGATCAATTTTTGACTGGTAACACTTAAAATCAGTCAGAATCATGACAGCCGATACTGCACCTCACTTCATTCGGTTCCTTCTTGCCACGTAGTGAAAGTGTTCATGAGGTGACGCGGTGTGCTCTTGCATTATCGTCTTGAAAGATGAGCATAGCTCCAGAAATATGCGTCTGTCGCTAACCTCGATGGCAATGATTTGCGACCCACATTGGCAGGGAAAGATCGGGTGAAACGGGATAAAAATCTGAAAATTTAAATACTGATTTTAATGTTAGTAGAAACTGTAAACGTTCTAGTTCATTCTTTACATAATGTTGATTAAGGGACTAATTAGAGGACACACTGCTTTTATATTGAAATGCATAGAGAATATTTTAAAGACAACAACAAAGTTCCACGTGTTCCTATTTACATGTGCCAGTAAGAATGAATCGGAAACGTTAGGTGAATCGCGATAAGATTTCTTCTTGTTTTAACTCTCGTATACTGTACGTAATTATAAAGGAAGTATACTGCGTGTGTCAGAACATCTTCCATACATCTTAACATCATTTTAAGTACACACGTGGCACAAAAAAGTTCTCCTCTCTCTCAGCCCCTGCACACTTTTCGTGGTACAACTCCTCTGCCTCTTATTTGGCACCAAATCCAGCCTCCCAGTTTTGATGATGCGCGGTCACTGTATTTTGCTCAACAAAATCCATGCATTGTATCTCACTTCTCTGACTGTGAGGATTTCTCCACCAGCCATATAGTTCTTTACATTTTCTCGTTTCTGCAGTAATATTTTCAGGAGGCGTGAAGAGTACTGCTTGTCGCTTCCTTGCGTTCCGTTTGTTTCTTCGTAGGTGGAGAAAGTTCACGGTAAGGTACTGAAGGTGACGCCGATTCTGTCTGGTTTTCGGTGCCGGTTGCTGATGCTGTAGGAAGAGGACTGTGCATGGTCACAGCACCATGTTCAGCAGCTTCCTCTGTTGTCATGCAACTAAAAAGGAAATCATGTTCAGAGGGAACATCTGCACTGAGTGCGTAAACCACAGTTGATCTTAACCCACTCTCAACAAAGCAGCCGTCGCTGCTTTCAGTATCCTTCTAAAAGTGACCTTGTTGATTCCCCCCCCCCCCCCCACCTCCCCTCCTGGTTGTTCCTCATGAAAGTATTGAGCTCAATGTGATATTATGACTACATCCACTTGAGAAATGATCTATCTAATGGCTGAATGAGTTGTATGGGTAGGTAAACAAATTTTGTGTACGTCATTTTCATTGTAAAATTCCAATGCCTCTAATCTTTTATGGGAAGGGTGTTCATCTAGAAGCAAGAGACATCTTCCAGGAACGCTATGAGCTAGGTAAGAGCAAAACACTTCAAAAAGTCTTCTTCATTTATCGAAAGTGAATCCATCATTGTTACCAATGAGCCATTAGGAAAACTGGTAGGAAATTCAAGATAAAACATTTTGCCTTTTCATGTTGCCACTGGTGGAATGATTTCCTACAGCGTTCATACAAGCACATCTGCGAAAAGACAACATTGCAACAGTTCGCTGCAAATATTTCCTTGTGTGCTTTATTAGTCATCTGAAAGCCAGATCTGTCACAGTTATAAATCAATTGTGGATAATCAATCAATACTCCGTGATTTTATCCACTGAAGTAAAATATCGCTCAGGGTCATGCTTATTAAGGCACTTGCGTAATGCAAAGAGAGACCTTCAGCTTTCCTAAATGTCATTTCAGGATTGCACTTGCGAAAAGCAATAAGCCAATCAATTCCTGCTGTCTGATGTTGTTTCGAAAACTTATGTTTGATTCCATTTTCCTCTGAGACAAAAGGCAGCTTTTCTTGAAATGTTAGAATGCTAACAGAACCCACAAGCTGAGAGCGTAAGCATCCGTTCTACTAACAGCGTTCCTTGTTCGACGGTAAACCTAGTTTGTTCACTCTTCTTCTCCAGCTGATTATCGATACCACTTTGTAGACGGCGGCGAGGACGTGAATGAGGCATGCCAAATAATTCTGCAGCATGACGTATACTCCTCCCTTGGCGCAAGACAGTAATAGCTCAGCGCATATTGTCTTCAGTCCAACCATCTTCATCATTCCTCAGCTGCGAGAGGATAGTAAAAAAGAACTCAGTAAAACGTGCTGTCGCTATCCTGACTTAATTTAGTGTCCCTATTCACGAAAAGGCATAGTTTGTAATCTACGGCGGTTAGTAACACTGAAACCATTTTCCATGAACAGTAAAGTACCGTAACCTCATTTAGATTACCACTTTAAAATCAACCACAAGAGAATACATAATGACAGTAAGGGTTACCTAATTATACTAAATTTAAACCGTGATACATAAGTAGCGTCTTCAGCGTTTATTGTAGATCGCGGACGACCACTATGAGGCGGATCTTCCATCTTTTGTATCTAAGAATAGTGGTTCAATGTTACAATGACGTCAGTGTGATGTTCATCTACATCTGTCTCTATGTGATTACTCCGCAATTCACGCTTAAGTGCCTGCTAGAGGTTTCATTGAACCGTCTTTCAAACTATTTTCCTACATCTCCACTCTCCAAGAAAGCACGGGAGAAACGAACATTTAAAGCTCTCGGTGCGAGCTCTGATTTATCTTATTTTATTATTATCATCATTATTTCCTAAGCAGGTTGGCGCCAACAAAATATTTTCACATTCGGAAAAAAAAGTAAGCCGATCCAAAAATGCCTTTGTTTTAAAGGTTGCCACACCAATTAGCGCATCATATCCTTGACATTCTCTCCCCTAATTCGCGATAATGCAAAACGAGCTTCCATTCTTTGGTCTTTTTCCACATTCACTGCCTATCCTATCTGGTAAGGATACGGCACAGCAATACTGTAGCAGAGGATGAACAGGCGCAGCCTAGGCAGTCTCTTTAGCACACCTGTTGCACTTTTTTAATGTTTTATCAGTAAATCACGGTGTTTGCTCCGCTTTCTTCACAACATTATCTATGTGACCCTTCCAGTTTAAATTATTCGTAATTGTAATCCCTAAGTATTTAGTTAAATTTACAGTGGTTAGACTTGCCATTCATCGGGTAAGCGGAATTTAGCGGATTACTTTTGGCAGGCCTACTCATGCGGATGAATTCACGTTTTCCACTGTTTAGAGTCAGTTGCCACTTTCCGCACCATACAGATATCCAGATGAAAGGTATTCGCAGTTCTGAATATGGGAAACCATCAGCTTATAAGGAATGACAGCCGGCCGAAGTGGCCGTGCGGTTAAAGGCGCTGCAGTCTGGAACCGCTAGACCGCTACGGTCGCAGGTTCGAATCCTGCCTCGGGCATGGATGTTTGTGATCTCCTTAGGTTAGTTAGGTTTAACTAGTTCTAAGTTCTAGGGGACTAATGACCTCAGCAGTTGAGTCCCATAGTGCTCAGAGCCATTTTGAAGGAATGACAAGAATGAAAACCTTATGTATATGTTACAAAATCGTACTGCAAATTGACATTAGCGCTATTGGGCTGTAATGCAGCGCATTACTCCTATTTCCTTACTTGGATATTGGCGTGACTTGGGCAACTTTAGATACTGATCTCTCGAATAGCGAGTGGTTGTATATAATTGCTAAGTATGGAGTTATTGTATCACTTTACTCTGAAAGGAACCTACCTGGAATATAATATCGATCGGAGGCCCTGCGTTTTTATGTGATTTAAGCTGATTCGCTACACTGAGGATAACTACTTCCAGTTACTCATGATGGCAGTTCGCGAGGTATATTGCCAGACTGAATATCGTACGCAAGCTGCATTCTTCTGTTCGTAACTGGAAACACAGTCCACTGTCCAGAACTGCAGTGACACATAGCTTTAAACGGGTGACTGGCCGTATGTAGCAATTTTTTGTGATGGAAGGAGTATTCAGAGAGATCTTTCCCAAAAAAAGCTTTTCTAGTCATTTGAGTGATGGAATTTGTGTTTGAGCATTTTATATTAGTTAATCATGACTTTATTAACAACTAATATCACGTATATCTTCCTTTCAGCCCGAAGACAGCATGGATGTGTTAGAGCAGACGTAGTAATAACATGTGGATAGCCCTTTTGCGGTATAGAAAGCAACGCTTTGCCTGTCTGATCTTCTCTGGAGCTGTGTATTATAATGCAATGTGTTGCAAATAAATTCCGCACTTGCTCTGTAATGTGAAACATTTACGCCAATAAATGGGGTACTTAACGAGCAATAGTGACTGTTTAAGAGGTTGTCGTTTTCGTTATTTCCAGTAAACTATTCTACGTAACATGTGTCCAATACAGAGGTACGATTCTTAGAATGTAGCCCATATAAATGCAAAAACAGTTAAGCAAATTCAGATGATGGAGTTCAAAATACATGTATTCCATTTCCGACTTCACTACATTTTCCAATTTTATTGTCAACATAACGTGTAGCTCTTCTGATGATGTCTCCACAGGCAAATATCTGAAGTGGTTAGGTTAGTGGAACTTGGTGGCCAAGGATCGTGACCATTTCTGACCACCGGCCTTCTGTGGAATGTTGGTTTACGTAACAACCAGAATGCGCAGAGTCTCCCGTCATGCTAAAAAACCATAACTACCACCGTACCCAAAGGAATAACTTCAAATAATGCTGGAAGTTCAAGAACATTTACCTAACGGAGCCTTGTACAACGAAGTTGTAATACGTTCCAATCAACTGACTGGCTACCATAACACACCACACGTTAATAGAGAGACGTTCTTGACAGTGTCACCACAAAAGCGTGTGGCTTTTCGTCGAACCACCGATGTCGGTTGCGAATGTTATTGATAATGGCACGATTGAAAGTGGCTTCATAAGTAAAATGTATTGCTGTCAGTACTCGACGATATGCAATTAATAAATATCCCAATGTTCTGACTACATCTACCTTTTAAGTAGTCCTAGAAGACTTGGATACCTGATGTCCGCCATAACCTTCTATGTTCGTAAATATTCTGTTTGTGTTTGTTGAAACGCTATTTTCTACCCACTGAATAACGTCCTCAGCTTCATCCGCATACTATTCATTTCCACATGAGACATGACTGCTGAACACTACTACAGACCCCAACCCCCCCCCCCCCCTCCCCAGTCGGAGGTTCGAATTCTCCCTCGGGCATGGGTGTGTGTGTCGTCCCTAGCGTAAGTTAGTTTAAGTAGTGTGTAACCTCTGACCTCGGCAACTTGGTTCCAAAGACCTTACCACAAATTTCCAATTTTTTACTACTCCAAAACCACGCAGTTTAGTGAAAACTCATGAATTTGTTACTCTGCGATTAGGACATTATCTATAGTATTTTCTACAAGCAGCAGTATCGTTCCATTACAATACCCGTACGTAGATATCGGCGAACCCAGCATTTGTAAATACGTGCAGCACACTCAAATGACAGTAGGAATATCCAACAGAACACAATCGCCGTTGAAAACTTCAGTTATATAGAATGAAGTACAGCATCACAACTTTAACTACAGAACAAATATGGCTGTCGATAAACTAACCATTGCTACTGGAGTACCAATGTGTGATATAAAAACTTACCTCTGTAATCAGCTGTATCTCTGAAAACAATAAAAATTTATCTCATGTGACATTTAGTGTTCACTTTTCCTGTTGAAACACGCTGTATATACTCGTACCATCGAAATAGCCTTTCTGTAAAGCTAATGAGAACAACATATTTTCGTCCTGCGTTTCGTGATTATGCATAGACCGTTATTTGTGGATCTTACATATCTGAATATAACAGGACCAACGTAGTATCAATTCTGGTAGAGATTGCTCAACGTAGAAATTTTTACCTAACGTTTTTTGTGGCTCCAAAAGAGGCTCTGAATTGAAAAACTGATATCGTGAATTCTCCACGCGTGGAAACAACTCATCATTATTTGCCTGAGAATGACATGAGAACACCGTAGCTGCATATACTGCAAGAATGTTGCCTTAGATGGTAGCGACTGTGTATGATACTTCACAGAGATATAGCTACGCAGGTATGTTCCACTTGCATTCGTGGTGGGAAAAACTGGAGTGGAGATAGGGAGTAAAGCAGCAGTTTATTTGTGAGCAGTAACACACTAGTGCATAAAATTTATACAGCAATTTCTCAGAACTTACTGCCAACCTCATACAGTTAATAGAGGTCGATTTTTATACGTGCTGTAGATCTGTGGATACTTTTCTTCCAGATCTCTGCCCAGTAGTTGTGCTCCTCCCCTTGTAAGTACTATGTCATTTTAGTTGCAGTTCATGCTGAAGTTACGCACTATTTGAGACCGAATTATGTACAAATTGAACAACAAGTAACCAAGAGGCCATTTTTTTTTGAGTCATCAGTCCTCTGGCTGATTTGACGCATCCCTTCACAAATTTCTCCCTTGTGCAAAACTCATCTCACAGTACCACTTGCACTCAAAGCAATTAATTATTTATTTGTTTCATTCAAATCTTCATCTTCATCTACAATTCTTCCCTCCATTTCTCGTATTTATACTATAATGTTGACGTGCTAACATGTATCGTATCATCATGTCCCTACTTCATGTCAGTGTTTCATTAACGTTCCTTTCTTTGCCGATTCTGCGAAGTACCTCCTTATATCCTTATCTGATCAGTCCACCTAATTTTCAACATCCCTGTATAACACCAAATCTCTGACTTCTCGATTTTCTTCTTTCAGGTTTCCCTCCGGCCGTTATTCATTGCCATACAATGTTGTGCTCCAAATTATTCCTCAAATTAATCGCAGAGTTTAACGCTGGTAAACTTCTTTTCGTCAAGAATACCTTCTTTGCCAGTACTAGTCTGCTTTTTATGTCCAGTTTGCTTTGTCAGTCGTGTGATTTTTTTTCCAAACTATTGGAGTTCCTTCACTTCATCCAGATTTTGACAAGTTTGTCGCAGTTCGCACTTCTGCTTCTTGTCAGTACTTTTGTCATTTTTTGGTTTGTTCTCTGTATTTATTAGATTGTTCATTCTATTCCACAGGTCCTGAAACTCTTCTTCACTTTCACAGAGGATAACAATCACATCAGCGAATCTTATTGACATCCTTTCACCCTGATTTTAATCCCACTCTTGAACCTTTTATTTCCATCATTGATTCTTCGATGTATGGGCTGAACACTAGGAGTGAAAGACTACTTCTTTGTATTACACCCTTTTAATGCGAACACTTCATTCTTGGACTTCAGTTCTTATTTTTCGGTCTAGATTCTTGAACGTAATGTATTTTACCCACTCACATCTCTGTCCTCCTTTGCTGTAGCTTATTTTCATATTCCTCAGAATTTCGGACATATTTCTATATTTTAAGTTTTCTTAGGTGACAAATCATATGAAAGTGTCTCGATTTTTTTAAGTTCTTTTTTACATTATCAAACGCAATGTTAGAATTCTGTCTTGATACGTTTATATTTGCGAAAGTCAAAGTGATCGTCATCTAACCTATCCTTAATTTTCTTTTCCATTCTTCTGTGTCTTATTAGCAAATTAGGTCTATGAGCTGTTGTGTGGATTGTACGATAATTCTCACACATATCTGCCCTTGTTGCCTTTGGCACATAACATGGTATATTTCCAATCTCATAGAGTCTGCTCGCGAACCTGAAGAGCCGTTTGGCTGCAACTTCTCTCAATGATTTTATAAATTGCGAAGGATTGTTATCTATCTGGTCTGACTTTTTTGATCGCATTTGTTGCAAAGCTCTGTTCGGCTCTAAGACTGGACCCATATACTTCCATGTCGACTCCCATTTCTTCCCTGACGTTATCAGACAATTCCTCACGCTCCTAGATGCCTTCAACGTACTCTTTCATCCTACTCCCCTCTCGTTTGCTTTGAATAGTGAAATTCCAACTCCGCTTTTAATTACGTCGTCCTTGCTTTAATTTCACCGAAGTTTATTTTGTCCTGTAAGCTGTATCAGTCTAACGACGACTTTTTCACTTTTTTTTGCAGCTGTTTCGTTTTCGCTTTCATGCACTCCCAGTATATTTCGTTCCTAAGTAACTTACATTGTTGCAGTCCTTCTTCCCGTAGAAATTTTTTGTACTTCCTTATTTTGCCGATCAGTTGTATTTCTTCTGTTACCGTGGTTTCTTCGCTGTTACCAAACTTGTAGCTATGTTGGTCCCCTCCAACTTTTGTAATGGCCCTTTTCTGAGAGATCCACTCCTCTTCCACTACAATTTGGATGCCCCAGGCTGTGGCTAAGCCATGTCTCCGCAGTATCATTTCTTCCAGGAGTGCTAGTCCTGCAAGTTTCGCAGGAGAACCTCCGTCAAGTGTGGAAGGTAGGAGATGAGGTAACGGCGGAAGTAGAGCTGAGAGGGAGGGTCGGTCGTGCTCGCGAAGCTCCGGTGGTAGAGCACTTGCCCGAGAAACGCAAAGGTCCAGGGCTCGAGTCCCGTTCCCTCACGTAATTTTAATTTCCCACGGAGTTTCATATCAGCGTACACTCTACCGCAGAGGAAAATATATTCTGGAAATTAATAAATAACGTCTGGTATTTACAGCTTACAGAAGACACACGCAGGAGAGCAAAATATATGAATCAAATGTTATTAAATATCAGTATTTAGTGAATGTTTATTTCACACATTTCGTGTTCTCAACAACAGCACTCATAAATTAAAAAAAAAAAAGTGAACTTTGTTCGTAAGTGGACCTCCGCGTAAGATTGTACTTTTAAATTACCTCACATTCTAGATTAAATATTGTAAGCAATCTGAGGTCCATGGATAGGAGAACAAATTATACCCGTATATAGAGCCTATTTTGGGGAAACACACGCGCGAAGCACAAGGCTTTTGATTTATCAACAGAAACGATGATCACCTTTGTGATCAAGACAACAGCCTACCGGCAGATCTATCTGTGGAGCATATTACTTGGGAATGCGTTCTGTACGTGGAGACAGTAACTATGTCACCCAAGAGCACCAGATATGTGGAATACTCTAAACTATACGTAACCGTAACGTAAAATCCGTCCACAGCCCCTGACGCGCCCATGGGCGCCGGTCGACCGCCATGTCATCCTGTTCCAGTGGCTTCCTAGGACACTGTATGAAGTGACGTGAGGTCAGCACGCAACTGTCCTGGCCGTTGCCAGTTTTCGTGATCTGTAGCTTCTACTAATCGGTCAAGCAGCTCCTAAAATGGCATCTCGAGGCCTAGTTCACCTAGTTCCCGTCCTCCCACAAGGACGTGTCCTCCGTATGATAATCAGCAGCGCTAACGACTCAGGAAGGATGCGAACACTCTTATCCATACCATATAACATATCCTGTAGCATACTAGCCACACAGTATGAGGTCAGTTTCAAATTCGCCTATGCCTCCTGTCCACTGAATGCTGCAGATATTATAAAGACACCCTGGAGCTAGAGCTGTGTGGTCGCCCGCTGTAGAATGCGAATAAAAATGAAGTGCAGGTTCCATATTTGTAACTGCAACTGAAGATTGCATTATATTAGGAACAGTAACGAGCATGATGTACAGGAAAGCAAGAGAACCTGGAACACGCTGCCCGTCTTAGAATGACTATCCGCATCCATGTTTTCGTAGCAAATGTATAAAAAAAATAACTGAAAGGTTATCAGATCATGAAAACAGGCAGAAATTGATTGAAAAATAAAGCAGTAGCAAGATGCAGCACAGTGCTCTTTGGAAGGCTTACGTATTTGGAAAGATACATATTCTTCTTATTCCAAACATATATCTCGATGTAGTTCACTTCTTCATACTTTTTTTCTTTATTTTTTTTTATATTTTTTTAGGAGACGTGGTTGTGAAGAGTGCTTGATTTGTGACTGTACGCAGTGGTACGCCGTAGCGGTACCTCTGACAAAAATAACGTTTTAAGAAGCCTAAATTAAGAAAAAGACAGAATTACTCCCTCAATGTCACAGTACCGGATCTCCTTTTTTATAAATCAGGCAATTGTTTGTGACTAATGTAGCATCAATGGGAATGAAGATACCACGTGCACTAATAGTGATACTAACAGTTGATCTATTGTTTCTGAGCCGCTATTACAGAAAAAGATTGTTGAATGTGTATCACGTAGCTTACTGCGCAGTTATAGGTAGCAAGGTATAATGTAGGGTGATACAAATTGGTAATTCTTTAGATATTCGTAGTCGTGGGATGTATCGAAACGTCTTTGTTTGGACTTCAAGTTTTAGTAGTTCCCTAAAATTAATTTGGACTCTATATACTAAATTAATGTAGTCTCTTTATACTTGGAAATTCATTTTCATACGTTTATAATAGCGTCCTAATATTGACAATTGAAATTCAGAGATAATCTGTTGTATACCTTTGATGTACGATTTATCTTTCCTAATTTGTAGCACTGACTGCTGCTGCCCAATGATATCGATCATAAACAACAGGGTTGCTCATAAATACCTCCGAAATTTCAGAAGAATATTGCACGAAAATTACATAGCAAACATGAAAATGACGCACACCCGTGGATAGAGCAGCTCGCAGAGTTTTGGTTCGTAATAAACGCGGTGCCGTAGCTGTTCTCGGGGCAGGTGTGTCATAGCACGTACACAAATTATCGGCTCTGTATTGTCGCCCTGAACTAGTCCACGCCTGCAGATAGGCAGTCCGAAGAACAGATCTGTGACTTCCACGAACCACACAGAAGCGCTCTTCTGCCCGTAGTGAGTTTTACCGCTTCACAAAAAAAAAAAAAAAAAAAAAAAGGTTCAAATGGCTCTGAGCACTTTGGGACTTACCATCTGAGGTCATCAGTCCCCTAGAACCTACAACTGCTTAAACCTAACCAACCTAAGGACATCACACACATCCATGCTCGTGGCAGGATTAGAAACTGCGACCGTAGCGGTCGCGCGGTTCCGGACTGAAGCGCCTAGAACCGCTCGGGCACAACGGCCGGCTTACCGCATCACAATTGGTGCCAATACTGAGCACCTATAATACGACTTAAAACTTGGAGAGATTTTCTATCCACCGATGTAAGTCTATTTTCCTTCTTCTCAATAACCTTCTACTGATCATGGGAAAGGCATTGAGACACAGGAGCGGTAACTAACTGTCGAATGCACGGAGCGAGGTAGCACACTGATTAAACCACTAAATTACGTTATGGAGTACTCGAGTTCTAATATCTATCATGTGATTCACACTGTTTTCCGTGTTGTCCCTGAAGTAATTAGTAAGGATGCTGAGAACATCTTCTGAAAAAGCGAGGGATTTATTCGTTCTTCTTTTGCTCCATTCGAGCTTGCGCTTCGTCTCGAATGGCCTCTTCGACGACGAGGTGTTATGTTCTAGCTGCCATCGTTTGGCTTCGAAGCTTTAATAACACTCGTATCTGCATAATAAACTAGGGGAATTCAGCTATGCCGTTATGAAATCAACTGCCCTCTTTGAAGCCCCAACTGTTTCAGCGCCTTTATGCCATCATCAGAGCGTACTTTTATTTAGTTCCTCAAACTTCGAACATGTATTAAATAATAATTGTTGCAACAAAATTATGCATAAAATTTTTAAGTATATTGTGATTATTACCTTATTTTTTAGAATCTATGATGTCGCATGAACGACTTGATAGTATGTTACCATCACCAATGACTTGATGATAATCTGAGTTTCGTTGGCGAGTTAGCAAATCATTATCTATAAAATTATTTTATTTTCCTGCAAGAAAACTCAAGCATTTCTTCTTTGGTAGCCACATTTAATGAATAAGGATGAAGATAATTGGCAATAAAATCGCTTCATTGTTATAAAAAAATGTGCTGAAATTAACGCCGGTGAGATGACATACCTAAAGGAGAACATTTAAATGTCCGTTACTGTAACGGAAAAATATTTCGTTGATCTCCTAAGACGGCATAGAGATCTCTGCCTTGCTCAGGGGTGTGGAGGGTTCAATATCGCTTAAGAGGAGTGCAGTACGGAGTAATCCACAACGATCCGCCCTGATCCTCGCAGCTCGGACAATGGCGCCAGCTGGAGGATCGGCATTCACGTGGAACCGGCCATTATTGAGAAATTCCTGGCGCCGCAGCGACCGGCCCGCCGCTATGCACTCGTCATATCGGCTCAGGGAGCGAATAGCGGGCTGGCGTGCCCCGCCAAATTCCGCAGAATGTCGTGGAGACTGGGGTAGATGGGTTTCTTTCTCAGGTGGCTACTTACCTGCACAGTCTTATGCTGAAGACCTGACAGGGGATCATCTCTGTTCTTAGTCAGAGACACGTAGTATCGAAAATATGAATCTTCGTCGTTCAGGCTTAAGTATGAATAAGGCTCTTTAAAGTTCAATTTACAGTGACTTACATTTTTTTTTCAAGCGCTTGAACCTTATTACGCACCTAATTCGTGTAAATGTTGGCTAAAAAAGGTTTCAACAATCACGCAGGCCGGCCGGTGTGGCCGAGCGGTTCTAGGCACTACAGTTTGGTACCGCGCGAATCCTGCCTCGGGCATGGATGTGTGTGATGTTCTTATGTTAGTTAGATTTAAGTAGTTCTAAGATCTAGGGGACTGACGACCTTAGAAGTTAAGTCCCATAGTGCTCAGAGCCATTTGAACCATTTAGCCAATCACGCTAATGAACTAATGATTAAATTTTGTGCCAATTTTGGCACTGTGATTTCTTCCGGAATGTCTTTGCCTAACTTGAATGTGGAGTGAGTATTCTCCCTGCCAGGCTATGGGTACAGGGAATGTACAGTCGGTGGGAAAGGGAATGGGGAGTACATCCTCGACGGCTTGTGAAGTGTACGGCAAGCCACATTGCCGTTCGTACAGCTCCGTGTGTAATGCATGGCCGTGATGACGACAGATGCCATCCACGATTCCTCGGATCACTTCATAGTTCTCTTTGAGTGTCTAGGCAAGGAAGATTAACTGCCAAATCGATATAGAAGCCATCAATGTTTGCCACAGAAAAGAAAAAGTTGCAGAGGGTCTGTTAAGTTGCCTCATTTGTTTAAAAATTATTCAGGCTAACTTCGTCTTTGATGTGTTAAACAACTGCACAGTTATCGGAAAGACGGTTGTATAATGTCTCCTCTTAGATGAGCTAGAAAGTGCCACTTCTTAACTGAAAAAAGACGAAATTTTTGTTCCAACGTCTAAGGATTTATTCAATTAAAAGAAAGGGGGAGGATTTTAGGGTTGTTGATTTTGCTGAGCCAGGTAGTGGCAGATGCTGGATGACAACTAATTGACAATTTATTCACGATCTAGCTTAAATGTGAAAGAAAGCGTTCCTTTCGGGATCCAGTTTTAAAAGGGTTTAAAGGTCGCCATATTTCTTTGTGTTTCCCAAACCAAATTAATTTGTCAAAATACGTTGTTCAAATTTAGGATCGTGTCAGCTATACTGTACAGCTCCCAAATTAACTTCGATAGCGAGAAAATGCGACCTATATTATACACCATACCAGCCCAAACACGACTGACCCACATCCCTCATGAGTCGTTGGACTGTATTTTTGAAACCAGGTTCATTAACCGGACGTTTCTACGCCCTACAACGATAATAAGCAGGTATAAGGCAAATTCTGCATTCGTCAGTGAGGAAAACCTTATGTCTTTGATGTAGATTCTATTGGAGGTGCCCCCCGTCCACTTCTTCGCGGATGACAGTTACAGAGAATATATGCCGTTAATTGGATGGACGGCTAAAGGCCTAGTTGGTGGTCTGGAGAAGTTTGCATGTAGTCTGAGTCGACACAGCCATTCGAATCGCCTCCAAAAATGCATTCGTGTTACATTCTCCTCACGGTACTGATGACCCTAACTTGTATATGGCGGCTATTATCTGGTAGTGTTGGCCGTTAGCAAGCACTACGAAACAGATCTTGTGTTTTGCGTCTCATTTGAGCTGTTTAATGTTCGACTGTCGTCACTTCTGGGTACACCAATTCGGCTGGGAATTTCTCGTGCTGGCAACTCTTCTTACCGTTAGCAGATAATGCACGTAAGATCTAAGTTTGAACAGTGCACACAATCCTCACAGAGTGCTTCACGATTGAAGATTCAGCGTGCTCTACTTAACTTCATTTGGCTTGATATTTTACCAAAGTAACACACGCCTGTACGCAGTGATATTCCTTAGTCAGAAACGTATTTAGAAGGAATTTCACGAAATAAAATTATATGTAAGTCGTGTGGGAGGTTTTGTTTCAGTAGCTCAGTTCTACCCTGTAGCGTAGTATAGTCTGTGATGATCTATTGTGACAAGTTTCAAACCATTTCCTAATCTGACAGCAGCCCAGACCACAGCGCTTCGTGGTCAGTGTGCCACCAGTCACTAGTTACCTTTATTTGGTCCATTATAAACGACGTTTTTAAAAGCCTGCAACTGAATCTATTACGATTTAAACAATGAAGTTACCGGTTATCTTCTTACACAGGGTTATTGTTCTAGTGTCGGCTTGTGAGGGCAAACATGCAGCCAAATAACGCGTCCTTACATGGCCTTAAAGGCATGTTGAATTGCTTTCTTCTTCAGATGTTCTTTCAGAAGGAAGGCTGTGGCACATCGATAAAGGTTAGGTACAAAAGTCATGAAAGTTTAATGGTCTGCCAGGCAGCAAGCGAGCTGCTGCGGTATTTGGGCGGCACACAGGACGAGGCGATCGACGGGAATCCTTTCCGAATTAATGAAGCACGTAGTCCACTAGACATCACGGTGTTGACGCAACTACCTAAAACGTCCGTGTACGTACAAGCTCTCGAAAGATCGTTTTCTCTGTCTTGGGAACAATATGTATTTTAGACACCTGGGAACGAAAGAATCTCTTTGTTTTGCAAGCATTCACTATGTTGAATCTTTACTTTGAGGTTAAATTGACTTTTGGGCTCCATAAATCATTTTATATTCCATAAATATGTCGAAGGCAGGCTCTGTGTTGTGAAGTGCTATCACACCGACATTTTATCTTACTGAAAATTTAAAATCAATTTCTCCAAAAACCTTAGTTTCTCCAAAAACCTTAGTTTCTCCAAAAACCTTAATGCAAGTAATAAATTATTTATTGAAATACAACCTCCACATATGAGCCAGTGGGGCACACTTATCATGTATGGACTCACCTAGTAACATATTGGACAGGAAAATGAGACACCATGGCAATTTCTGTAAATTGTTAGTGCAGTTCATCAACATCATATAGGTTAATCTCGCACCACTTGTCACTATTGTATGACGTTACTTTCACATGGTAACCGGAAATGTTTTCCCCATACATTTCACTCTTCTCGAGGAGAAATTTTATGCCTTTGGATCTTTTAGATTTATTTTATAGTGTTTCAAACAATCTCTCTCACTACATTGTAGGGTTCCGTACCTCAATAGGTAAAAATGGAACCTTTATAGGATCACCTGCGTCCGTCTGTATGTCTCTCTGTCTGTCAGACTGTTCAAACCCTTTTCTCTCGGGAACATGTAGACGTATGACGTTGAAGTTTATGTAAGATATTAAGATCTACGGACTCTTGACAGTGTAAAAAAGTGAAGCTTCAAAGTCAATGCACTCAAGAGATACGCCCAATTACGTAAACTCATCAATAAAAAACTACAGGCTATTTCCCGTTGACCTAGAATCATGAAATTTAAGAAGAAGTAATGTTTCACTCCACAACGAAACGAAAAGATCCTGAATCTGGGAATCTGTAATTAATCACGCGGATAAAAAATTATCGTATGTTTTCAGACTGTCTGTCAGTCCGTGGTTAAGACCCCTTTTCCCCAGAAACGGGTAGTCGTATCAAGTTTAAAGTTATGTCACATACTAAGGTCTGTGGTTCCTTTGTGGTATACTTATCGTTAGCTTATTCGTTAATGCAATCAAAAGATACGGAAATTTATGTAGCATAATTTGATACTCGGAAACTCACTCATTAGAATCTATAGGGTGCTTCTCCTCGACATGGCATCATGAAATTTAGCGTGAACAACTGTTTCACATTGCAAGTAAAGAAGAAAATCAGAAAATTGTTAATTTGTAATTATATCACGCGAAAAAATATTTCTTTTGTAATTTGTTACCCAACGTCAGGCTTGAAATTAAAACATTCACGAAAGTCTTGGAATCCCTGGGGCCGATATCTTGCTACTATCAATTTTGATAGCAGACAAAAATCGTCGAGATCCGCCATTACCAGAATGGATGAACTGTCTATTTACTTAATTAAATCTGTGCGTAACTCCAGCTCACAAATCCTATCCACACCGGGCCCATTTATTATTACTATTGACCACAAATTACAGTTTTACACCAGTTCGTAGATTCAACAGGAATAACCGCCCTCTGAATACCAGAATACGAAATATTTAATGAAAAATTCGTCACAACTTGAAAAAGCCAAGACGGATTCAACCTTTGAAATTAAGCAGTGTATTGAGTAATGAAACATTCATATCTGCAGTGCACAGCCCTTTGGCAATGTAATTGATACAACTATACAGACACGTAATTTAAAAACAAAATGATTTCTTTTGCGAACAATTTGAGTGTCTGTTTTTCTACTCAGAAGTAAAGGGCAACACCCACATTACTAAAAAAATAGGGTGTCTAATGGTCCATTTATATTCACGGTGTGCTACAGTGTCGCCAATGCCTCTACAGTCCTTTAAAAACTTACAGTGTGTATTTTCTTCCTATACCAGCGTCCACAATGATAACACCAGCTCATACTCTTTTCTTGACAGATCGTAAAGCAGTTTTCGGTCTTAGATTCTCAGTCGATTCTTTATAGTTAATATTCATTTCTCGTTGTGGACAACGATGACAAATAAAATAAATTATTGCTGCACCTTCAAAAACTACAGAGGTAGTAAAGGACATTGACTTTAAACAAATTTCCCCGTAATATCTTCTTTTCCCTTACTGTGCGAGGAAAATAATTTTTCTAAAATGCTCAAAGACCTTTCCCTCCTTTCTCTTGTTGGAAAAATATAAAGGACACATGGTTCCACGTATATCAACTACTGCTGTATTGAAGAGTGATATGAAATCGATCGTTTCTAACGAATATCGACAGTTGAAATTCTCGTCAATTGCCACTAAATGGTTTCTAACAAGGACACTGAATCCTCCTCAAATGATAAAGTTGATTTTGATTTAGGATGACGTATTTAAAATATTCTGACCTCATTTTTATAGGATTTTGAATACGAAGTCAGAATAAAGGAGTGAAGATTCGGGTTTAACGTCCCGCCGACATCGAGGTCATTGGAGACGGAGGAAGTTAGGGATGCTAATAAATCACCATAAAACCGAAGTGGCCATTTTTTATTATTTTCTCCAAACTCTGTCTTTTTGGAGATTTTTTTATTTATACATATTCTGACAAACCTTCTTTCTATTTTGAGTAGTCTGTCTATTGGTACAATATTGGATATTTTACATATATAGTTTCACTAGCATTGTTATTTCCTGCCTTGTGCCTATTTTGTAGTGTTTCATTTTTGTGGTTATTGAGAGACAGTTTTTACTACCTGTGTTTTTGGTAACATGATGTGTTTTAATCAGTTTGTTTATTCCACTCTGCCATTATGGTTTCTCATTCAGGTTGTGTGTTAATATTTATCAGAATTATTTATAATTTTCAACAATTTTTATGTCCTGTACTCCAATTCTAATTCTTTTTGCCAGTGGCGTTTCCATTAACATCATTTCTGTTTTTTCAAAAGATATTTTAATGCCAATACTTTGGGCTATTTCCTGGACTGATTGTATTTGTTGTTTCATTTCTTGAATGTTGTTGTTGAGAAGAGCGAGGTTATCAGAAAATCCTAAAAGGTTCAACTTAATGTCATCTTTTTGTGTTCCAACCTTAATGTTCTTTGGATTGTCCTTGCCCATTCCCTCATTTGTGTTTAAGAGCACGATTAAAAAGAAGCGGTGAAAGGCCTTGTCCCTGTCTTAAACCATCCATTTATCAAGAATGATTGAGAAAGTTCCACTCTGAATTTAATTTTCGAATTTGTATCAGTTCAATTAATTTTGGGAGGAGTCCGAAATATCTAAAAGTTTTTAAGATTGAGGGTCTATGGATGGAATCATACGCGTTCTTAAAGTCCACAAATGTAATTGAGAGAGGCTTGTTTCGTTTGGTGTAAGAAGCCATGATTAATTTCAGTGTAATTATTTCTTCGGCACAGCTTCTAGAAGGTCTGAAGCCTCCTTGGTGTTACCTTACCCAGTTGTCCTTTAATACTATAGTGTAAAATTTTGTGAAATTCTTGTAGGTACAGTCCAGGAGCGAGATTCCTCTACAAGCTTTTAGATCTCTTTAGTCACACAGCTTATGAAGTAGGTTAATTGTAGCTGCGGTCTATTCTCCTGGGAATTTTTCTGCTGCCCAGATATTTTTGTAAAAGATATGTAAAGATGTCTGAGTTGTTTTACGAGCATACTTCCACATTTCCGCAAACATTTGATTTTCACTATATGCTTTGTAGTCTCTCATTTCTATAAGTGAAATTTCTATGTCTTGTACTGTAGGTGCGTTTATATTTTCTGGATTGGTTTTTACAGGTGTGCCTGTGTCAGTTGTTAAACGTTTTTCAAGCTTATCACAGGTCGACAGGTTGTTGAATAATGTCTGAGCGATTAACCCATTAACCATACTTGTATACTTACATTGTTACCAGAGTTTGCAACTTTTCATGATGACAATCATCACAAATTTCATACATTCATGTGTTGACTGCCAGTCAGAGGTACAGAACAGTAATAACATGGCGAGAGGTTATTATTTAATTATTTTTTCTAGTTTTTCTGGTCTAGTTTCTTTCCCAAAGGCAATTTATTTTTTGAGATTCAGAAATAATTGCAAAGAAATTGCATTTTATCCGGCGGTAATATTTATATTCTGGTCTGAAGATTGTCTAAGAGAATTTAATACTGCTAATAGCATTCAAATATACATCGCGGAACCACCTGATGCCTTGTACCGATGGCTGGCCTGCACGGTATTTAATCACGATAAATTTAGCGAGTCGGGATATATTTCAAGAGAAACGGGGCAAAGACCTTCCAAAATTATATTGATGCTGGGAGATAATGCTTCCCGCGGTGCTCTCTACACTTCCGTCGCCATTGAACCGATGGACGTCACTGATAAAAACAAGTGATGTGATGGATCGTTGAGACGCAAGGGTGGCAAAGTGTGTGTCTTCCTTCCAATGGAAGTCATCACCTCTGGAATTCCTACTGTCTGAACAAATGGATCTCTGGACAAAAGTATCCGGACTCTACTATGTAATGCAGAATGGGTCACTAGATTTTATGAGGGACAGATTCGTCATTATAAAAGGCTCGGAGAAGTATTGCGTTTTCACTAAAGAAGCAGTAACAGTAGAATGGGTTGGTCAGGAGAGATCAATGACTTTGAGCGCGGATTAGTCATTGGATGTCACCTTAGTAACAGATCCATCAGGGATATTTCTGTCGTTCTAAGCCCATCCAAGTCGACTGTTGATGATATGACTTTCAAGAGGAGAGGCGAAGGAACAATCACAGGTAAAGCAAGATCAAGCAGATTTCATTAACTGAGGGACGAGGACCGTTGAAAATTGCGGAGATCGGTTGTAAAAAAATATCATGAAATCAACGAAGCTCCACATTGCTACCCAAAATTTAGATAGTACAACAACTGTGCATAGGGAGTTGAAACGAATACAGTACAATGGCCGACTGTCTCCTCATAAGTCACATGTTTCTGCAGTCAGATCTAAGCTCTCTTGAGGTGATGTAAAGAGCGACGTCACTGAACAGTGGAGGACTGGAAACGAGCGATTAGGAGTGATGAATCACGCTGCACCCTGTGACAATGCGACGGAAGTGTTTGCGTTTGGTGAACGCCTGGAGAACTTTATTTAGCGTTATGTGTACTGCCGAGAGCGAAATACTGAGGGGCTGGTGTTTTAGTATAGCTGTGTATTTATGATTAGGGTATGGCCCTTATTCCGATTAAGAAAACTCTATAAGCGGTTGAATATGAATACATTTTACGGCATTGTGAACTGTAACGTGGGGCAACAGTTCGGAGATGATAATCATTCGTACCAATATGACTAGACACTTTGCCATAAAGCAACATCTGTGAGTCAGTGGTTTGGAGACAGTGTTGTTGTTTTTGTGGTTTTCAGTCCGAAGATTGGTTTGATGCAACTCTCCATGCTACTCTATCGTGTGCAAGCCTCTCCATCTCCTAGTAACTACTGCACCTTACATCCTTCTCAATTTGCTTAGTGTACTCATATGTTGGTCTCCCTAAGCGGTTTTTACCCTCCACGCTGCCTTCCAGGACTAACTTGGTGATCCCTTGATGCCTCAGAACATGTCCTACCAACCGATCCCTTCTTCTAGTCATATTGTGACACAAATTTCTCTTCTCCCCAATTCTGTTCAGTAGCTCGTCATTAGTTATGTGATCTACCCATCTAATCTGCCGCATTATTCTGTAGCATCACATTTCGAAAATTTCTAATCTTTTCTTGTCAAACTATTTATCATCCATGTTTCACATTCATTCATGGCTGCACTCCATACAAATACTTTTAGAAAAGACTTCCTGACACTTAAATCTATACTCGATACAAATTTATCTTCTTCAGAAGCGCTTTTCTTGCCATTGACTGTCTACATTTTTTTTAACTCATCACACATTTCTTCAATCTCTTCATCATCTGCGGAGCTAGTTGGCATATAAACTTGTACTACTGTGGTAGGCGTGGGATTCGTGTCTATCTTGGCTACAATAATGCGTTCACTATGCTGTTCTTAGTAGCTTATCCGCGCTCCTTTTTTTTAATTCATTATTAAACCTACTCCTGCATTACCCATATTTGATTTTGTATTTATAACCCTGTGTTCACCTGACCAGAAGTCTTGTTCCTCCCGCCACCGAACTTCAGTAATTTCCACTATATCTGAATATAACCTATCCATTTCCCTTTTTAAATTTCCTAACCTACCTGCCCGATTAAGGGATCTGACATTCCACACTCCGATCCGTAAAACACCAGTTTCGTTTTTCCTGATAACGACGTCCTCCTGAGTAATCCCTGCCTAGAGATACGAATGGGGAACTACTTTTCCTTCGGAATATCTTAAGCAAGAGGATGTCATCATCATTCAACCATATAGTAAAGTGGCATGCCCTCGGGAAAAATTACGGCTCTAGTTTCCCCTTGCTTTCAGCCGTTCACAGTACCAGCACAGCAAGGCCGATTTGGTTAGTGTTTCCAGGCCAGATCAGTCAATCATCCAGACTGTTGCCGCTACAACTACTGAAAAGGCTGCTGCCCCTCTTCAGGAATCACCTCTCAATAGATGCCACTCCATTATGGTTGCACGTACAGTACCCATGGTTCATAGACGGGGAAGGGGGGAGGGGGGGGGTAGACAACAGCATTTCTAAAACAGACTGACCTGCTGAGAGTCCTGACCTGAATTCAGTGGAATATCTCTCACATGAGTGAGAACGACGACTTCTCCCCAGACCTTAGTTACCAGCATCACTACCTTCTCTGGTTTCCGGTCTTGAGGAAGAACGGCCAGGCATTTCTCCACAGAAATTCACACACCTCACTGAAAGTGTTCCGAGAGGAGTACAAGCCGTTATAAAGGCAAAGAGTGGACACGCCCCATATTAATGTTCAATAATGGCTGCCCAGATGTTTTTTATCTGGTAGTAGATATTCCTCTCTCTTGCAAAACTGTTCCTGTACCGGATCCAAACCGAAATCAGATAACGATATTCCTTAAGCGGGCGAAGTGTTCTACAATTTAAAACCTTGTAGCTGTAATTGAAATCTGTGACAATTCATTTATTTAGGCCTTTATTTCTGTTATCACCAGCTTCTGAGATCGACGCCGTCGTATGATATGTAAGAGTAGATTTGTAGCAGACTGCACTCTGTTTCACATTTCTGAATCATTCGTTGTAAATTCTGCACATTCAGCCGTGTCAGTCGAGAAAGAGGTGTGGGTTTTAAATAAAGCACAAAGCGCTATTCGAGGAGAACAGAAAGCTGGTTATAATGACGCTCTCTCTCTCCCTGCCTGTCTCTCTCTCGCTTTTCAGCACCTGCCTGTGTGGCTTCGATACGACGCGCAGGTACGGCAGCCGGGAGAAAAAACAGGTGAGCGTCGCTGCTGCCATTCAGCGAGCGCAATATGTTTGCGAGCGGCATACGTGGGTCGAGAATAAAGAGCCAGCCATAGCCGAGCAGCCCGGCATCCACTCCTGTGTGTGAGGCGCCATCCCAGACAGGCCACTCAGTGAGCCTCCCTCCACTCGCCGACGTCTGTTGTGTGGGGTTGGGAGCAATACTTGCTCCTATGCCTTTATGGGCTAATATGACGCTGTAGCAGAGACGCAGTAACTTCTTTTCGATATACGCCTTTGAGCAACATGAGAGGTAGAAGGCAAATTTATCGGATAAGTGGGTGCAATTTATATCGATAGTTTCAATAAAGCACCTAAATGGGCCTAGACACAGAAAATTTTTGATTCAGCTCATAAAATTTTATTCGAATGCATGGTTTCGCGGCGATGCACGCTGATAAAATTTTCTCGGGCTTCTAGGCACGTGTAGTGGTTTAAAATCCATTCACGCTGAGTACTCTTCGGCCTCTGTGATGTTGTTGTGGTCTTCAGTCCTGAGACTGGTTTGATACAGCTCTCCATACTACTCTATCCTGTGCAATCTTCTTCATCTCCCAGTACCTACTGCAGCCTACATCCTTCTCAATCTGCTTAGTGTATTCATCTCTTCGTCTTCCTCTACGATTTTTACCCTCCACGCAGCCCTCCAATACTAAATTGGTGATCCCTTGATGCCTCAGAATACGCCCTACCAACCGATCCCTTCTTCTAGTCAAGTTGTGCCACAAACTCTTCTTCTCCCCAATTCTATTCAGTACCTCCTCATTAGTTATTAGTTCTGTAGCACCACATTTCTAAAGCTTCTATTCTCTTCTTGTCTAAACTATTTATCGTCCATGTTTCAATTCCATACATGGCCACACTCCATACAAATACTTTCAGAAACGACTTCCTGACACTTAAATCTATACTCGATGTTAACAAATTTCTCTTCTTCAGAGACGCTTTCCTTGCCATTGCCAGTCTGCATTTTATATCCACTCTTCTTCGACCATCATCAGTTATTTTGCTCCCCAAATAGAGCCAATAGCCAGAATGAGATTTTCACTCTGCAGCGGAGTGTGCGCTGATATGAAACTTCCTGGCAGATTAAAACTGTGTGCCCGACCGAGACTCGAAGGTAGGAGACGAGGTACTGGCAGAAGTAAAGCTGTGAGTACCGGGCGTGAGTCGTGCTTCGGTAGCTCATTTGGTAGAGCACTTGCCCGCGAAAGGCAAAAGGTCCCGAGTTCGAGTCTCGGTCGGGCACACAGTTTTAATCTGCCAGGAAGTTTCAGAGCCAATAGCCTTTGTGACAGAGATAAAAGTTTGTGACAACACGATCAATAAAGACGACGGTCTGCAACCAAGCACTGCTTCATATCCGACCATCGAATGGTTAAAATAGTCGCAGTGGATGCGCAGAGAGAACATTGTCAATTATGACGTCACAGAAGGTAGCGCGGCATTATAAGGATACCAGCAGCAACAAGGAGACAGTCACCACATGGATATGGTCGACGAGTACTCGGCCGGAAGCCCGTGAATTTTAAATTATTTGATGCGGGCTGGAAGCCAGTGCGAATACAATATCAGTTTGCCTGTCACGCGAGGTAGCAGCGCGGTCTCGGGAGTCTTGTCACTGTTCCCGCGGCTCCCCCCGTCTGAGGTTCGACTCCACGCTCGGGCATGGGTGTGTGTGTTGTCCTTGCGTAAGTTAGTTAGATTAAGGAGTGTGTAAACTTAGGGACCGATGACCTCAGCAGTTTGATCCCATAAGACCTTACCAATAATTTCCTATTTTCAGTTTGCATGCGTGTAGGAGGGTTGTTCGGAAACTAAGGTCCGATTCGGCACAAAATGGAAGCCGCAGTAAAAATTATTGAGTAATGTCTCTAGGATGACCATCGATCGCGTCAAATAGTTCTTTTCTGTTCTGAGCCCACAGTGAGCACATGAAGGGGCAAAGATAAATCGGGTCTCCCGCCAAGTATGAGGGACTGGTGAAATACCTCACCTGATATCATGGAGCCGACATAAGATACCTCTCATGCCTTTCCTTCTTCATGACAATTCTCGGCCACACTCTGCAGGGGCAAGGAAGATGCTTCTGCATCTTTTCCAGTGGAAAGTTTTTCATCACCTGCAACACGGCCGTTAACTGCCTCCTGTTGAGTTCCATCTCAGCTAACATGAATTGCTGGCTATGCTTTCTGAGGCAGAGAAAGGAGCTGTAGATCAGCGTAGAGAGGTGGCGGAAAGCATAGACGGCTGCGTTCTCTACATCTACATCTACATCTATACTCCGCGAGCCACCTTACGGTGTGTGGCGGAGGGTACTTATTGTACCACTATCTGATCCCCCCTTCCCTGTTCCATTCACGAATTGTGCGTGGGAAGAACGACTGCTTGTAAGTCTCCGTATTTGCTCTAATTTCTCGGATCTTTTCGTTGTGATCATTACGCGAGATATATGTGGGCGGTAGTAATATGTTGCCCATCTCTTCCCGGAATGTGCTCTCTCGTAATTTCGATAATAAACCTCTCCGTATTGCGTAACGCCTTTCTTGAAGTGTCCGCCACTGGAGCTTGTTCAGCATCTCCGTAACGCTCTCGCGCTGACTAAATGTCCCCATGACGAATCGCGCTGCTTTTCGCTGGATCATGTCTATCTCTTCTATTAATCCAACCTGGTAAGGGTCCCATACTGATGAGCAATACTCAAGAATCGGACGAACAAGCGTTTTGTAAGCTACTTCTTTCGTCGATGAGTCACATTTTCTTAGAATTCTTCCTATGAATCTCAACTTGGCGCCTGCTTTTCCCACTATTTGTTTTATGTGATCATTCCACTTCAGATCGCTCCGGATAGTAACTCCTAAGTATTTTACGGTCGTTACCGCTTCCAATGATTTACCACCTATGGCATAATCGTACTGGAATGGATTTCTGCCCCTATGTATGCGCATTATATTACATTTATCTACGTTTAGCGAAAGCTGCCAGCTGTCGCACCATGCATTAATCCTCTGCAGGTCCTCCTGGAGTACGTACGAGTCTTCTGATGTTGCTACTTTCTTGTAGACAACCGTGTCATCTGCAAATAGCCTCACGGAGCTACCGATGTTGTCAACTAAGTCATTTATGTATATTGTAAACAATAAAGGTCCTATCACGCTTCCCTGCGGTACTCCCGAAATTACCTCTACATCTGCAGATTTTGAACCGTTAAGAATGACATGTTGTGTTCTTTCTTCTAGGAAATCCTGAATCCAATCACAAACCTGGTCCGATATTCCGTAAGCTCGTATTTTTTTCACTAAACGTAAGTGCGGAACCGTATCAAATGCCTTCCTGAAGTCCAGGAATACGCCATCAATCTGCTCGCCAGTGTCTACGGCACTGTGAATTTCTTGGGCAAATAGGGCGAGCTGAGTTTCACATGATCTCTGTTTGCGGAATCCATGTTGGTTATGACGAAGGAGATTTGTATTATCTAAGAACGTCATAATACGAGAACACAAAACATGTTCCATTATTCTACAACAGATTGACGTAAGCGAAATAGGCCTATAATTATTCGCATCTGATTTATGACCCTTCTTGAAAATGGGAACGACCTGCGCTTTCTTCCAGTCGCTAGGTACTTTACGTTCTTCCAGCGATCTACGATAAATTGCTGATAGAAAGGGGGCGAGTTCTTTAGCATAATCACTGTAGAATCTTAAGGGTATCTCGTCTGGTCCGGATGCTTTTCCGCTACTAAGTGATAGCAGTTGTTTTTCAATTCCGATATCGTTTATTTCAATATTTTCCATTTTGGCGTCCGTGCGACGGCTGAAGTCAGGGACCGTGTTACGATTTTCCGCAGTGAAACAGTTTCGGAACACTGAATTCAGTATTTCTGCCTTTCTTCGGTCGTCCTCTGTTTCGGTGCCATCGTGGTCAACGAGTGACTGAATAGGGGATTTAGATCCGCTTACCGATTTTACATATGACCAAAACTTTTTAGGGTTCTTGTTTAGATTGTTTGCCAATGTTTTATGTTCGAATTCGTTGAATGCTTCTCTCATTGCTCTCTTTACGCTCTTTTTCGCTTCGTTCAGCTTTTCCTTATCAGCTATGATTCGACTACTCTTAAACCTATGATGAAGCTTTCTTTGTTTCCGTAGTACCTTTCGTACATGATTGTTATACCATGGTGGATCTTTCCCCTCGCTTTGGACCTTAGTCGGTACGAACTTATCTAAGGCGTACTGGACGATGTTCCTGAATTTTTTCCATTTTTGTTCCACATCCTCTTCCTCAGAAATGAACGTTTGATGGTGGTCACTCAGATATTCTGCGATTTGTGCCCTATCACTCTTGTTAAGCAAATATATTTTCCTTCCTTTCTTGGCATTTCTTATTACACTTGTAGTCATTGATGCAACCACTGACTTATGATCACTGATACCCTCTTCTACATTCACGGAGTCGAAAAGTTCCGGTCTATTTGTTGCTATGAGGTCTAAAACGTTAGCTTCACGAGTTGGTTCTCTAACTATCTGCTCGAAGTAATTCTCGGACAAGGCAGTCAGGATAATGTCACAAGAGTCTCTGTCCCTGGCTCCAGTTCTGATTGTGTGACTATCCCATTCTATACCTGGTAGATTGAAGTCTCCCCCTATTACAATAGTATGATCACGAAACTTCTTCACGACGTTCTGCAGGTTCTCTCTGAGGCGCTCAACTACTACGGTTGCTGATGCAGGTGGTCTATAGAAGCATCCGACTATCATATCTGACCCACCTTTGATACTTAACTTAACCCAGATTATTTCACATTCGCATTCGCTAATAACTTCACTGGATATTATTGAATTCTTTACTGCTATAAATACTCCTCCACCATTGGCGTTTATCCTATCCTTGCGGTATATATTCCATTCTGTGTCTAGGATTTCGTTACTGTTCACTTCCGGTTTTAACCAACTTTCCGTTCCTAATACTATATGCGCACTATTTCCTTCAATAAGAGATACTAATTCAGGAACCTTGCCCTGGATACTCCTGCAGTTTACCAATATTACGTTAACTTTTCCTGTTTTTGGTCTCTGAGGACGGACGTTCTTTATCAACGATGATAATGTCCTCTCTGGTAAGCCGTCAGGTATTTTATCGTTTCGCCCAAGGGGGGGTCCCTCTAACCTAAAAAACCCCCGTGTGCACGCCACACGTACTCTGCTACCCTAGTAGCTGCTTCCGGTGTGTAGTGCACGCCTGACCTGTCTAGGGGGGCCCTACAGTTCTCCACCCAATAACGGAGGTCGATGAATTTGCAACCATTATAGTCACAGAGTCGTCTGAGCCTCTGGTTTAGACCCTCCACACGGCTCCAAACCAGAGTTCTAGGGGACTGATGACCTCAGAAGTTGAGTCCCATAGTTCTCAGAGCCATTTGGCTGCCTTCTATGGCGAGGGTATTGTAAAGTTGGTACAGCGCTACGATAGATGAATAAGTCGGGGCGGCGACTATGTAGAAAAGTAGCTGGAAGATGTTGCTAACAGTTGCAAACAAAAATTTTTGATTTCCACAGTGATTTCCATTCCGTGACCAGTCGGACCTTACTTTCCGGTTACCCCTCGTATTCTACTCACAGAGATCATAATGAGGGACGTAGCCATGTACATCCTGGGTATCATAATGCGATAGTTTGTGATTGCTTTCCTCATAAACAATAAAAATTTAGGTTATTTTATCCGCTAATTAAGAGATATGGATATACGGAAGGAAGGAAATGTTGGAAGAAAACAAGAATGATGTGGCATGATGAAGGATGGGTGAAAATGACAAACATAAATGAAGATTTTAAAGACAAAAAAACAACTGATTAGTAAACGAAACTTCCTGGCAGATTAAAACTGTGTGCCCGACCGAGACTCGAACTCGGGAACTTTGCCTTTCGCGGGCAAGTGCTCTACCATCTTTTTTTTTTTTTTTTTTTTATTTGAACCAGCGACCTATGGATAACTGTGAATCCTCCACTACAGTCCACCGCTCTACCAACTTTTTTTTTTTTTTTTCACAACACAGCCACTTCAAAAGAAGTACAGTACTGAAATTAAAATCCTAAAACATGACTATATAATGTAGACTGCTTACTGAAATAAAGATTAAAACACGAAAACTTCAGTCCTGGTGTAGAGAAGAAACATACATAAAGGCGGCAAATCCAGAAACAGTATAAAAGAAAATGGCTCACACAGGTGACCTTAGCCAACACCCTCTCTTTCAAATGTCAGACTAAGCATATTGGCAAAATCATCTCGGAGGCCTGGCAATCGCAAGCGCTGCCAGTAAGCAGTAAGCATGTACTGCCGAAACGCTAGGTGTCCATCCTCTTCATGACAACTGTTGACAAAATGTACGAAATGGCCAATCAACCACATGACGGTATGGAGCTTCGTTCGCGGAAAAAAGGAAGAATCGGGCCGGACGATGATGTCAATAGTATAAGCGGCTTCAGCAGACCTAGTGACAAAAGCAAGTTGTTTCCTGAGCCAACGCCAATTAGCAAGGTGCCCACAGCAGGTGAATCGATGTTCAAGAGTATCCAGGAGACCACACCGAGTACAGGTGTCCGTGTCAGAAAGACCAATACGGTGCAGTCGTACATTGGTGGGAACCAAATTATTTATTACCCTATACCACGTGGACGCCACGGCCATAGAGTGGATCGGCAGACTAACATTCTTCCAGACGTTCCTCCAGGACACAGATGGAGACGCCAGTTCTATTGGATTGGGACCGGCCAGCCCCTCCCAGCGGGCAATCAAGCCCTTGGTCGTTGGCACCGGTCGCCGCAAGAAGACGTCACCGAGGTAACTCACCGCAATGTAAAATTCCCGAATGTGTTTCAACTTAAAATTTAGGCGTCCGACATCGACAGGTGGAGCAAGGCTCGCCGGACGCACAACAGTAAAAAGCCTGGATGTAATTGAAGTCACTTCTTGCGTAACAATTAGAGTCGTTCGGCGGACGTACAAAGCAGACGCCTTGCGAGTAATGTCAGAGAGGCCCAAGCCTCCGGAGATACGCGGTTTCGTCATAACGTCGTAACGTAACTTGAATAGATGGCCCTTCCATATAAACCTGCTAGACAATTGGCGCAACCTTTTCGCCACCATCATGGGAAGTGGGAACAGCTGAGCAACATAATAAGCTTTACATAGAACGTAGGTGTCTAAAATTCTGACTTTTTGCAAAATGGTAGCAGAGCGCTGCTCATGGACCATCAGAGCCCCCTGTATCTTCTCGGTGACAGATTTCCAATTGAGAGCCGCCATTTTTAGAGGACACCGATCAATGATAATCCCCAAGGACGTATGGCGATCGACAAAAGTGGCCCAAGGGACGTCAGCATCGCGAAATCCTCGAATATCAAGGAACTTACATTTACCCTGATTGAGACGCGCTCCAGAGACACGACAGTATGCATCAACTGCCCCTTTCAACAACGGGATATCATCACGTTGACGGAGGAGAACAACGACATCATCCGCATATGCCTTAACAGAGAGCTTCCCACCAGAGAGGGACATACCCTGAAGCTTGAGAGCAATAGTCCGAAGCAGCGGTTCCAGGGACAATACGAATAAAGACATAGAGAGCGGACTACCCTGAGGCACTCCGCGGCGGATAGCAATGGGCGGCGTCAGCTGCCCATTGACTGACACCCGAGCTGTTATTCCCCTATACAAATTGCCAAGAACACCACGTGATGAAGCGTTAAAACCTATTGTACCTAAAACACGATCTAAAAACACATGACTGACGTGATCAAAAGCCTTATAAAAATCAAGGAAGGCAAAGGCACAATGTACGTTTGTAACCGCCGCAACCGAGACAACATCCCGATATTCGGCTACTGGTGTCAGAATAGATCTATCATGAAAACAACATTGATGTGCACCAATCACACCCCGAAGCAGAGAAGACAACCGGCTATTGAGCGCTCTAGCAGCTGTCTTATAGTCAAAATTCAGCAATGTGAGCGGACGAAGATTGGCAGCAGATAAACGACCAGAGGACTTCGGAATTAAAACAATTTTCCCTACTTTAAAATCGGCAGGCACATCCATTCCCCTGACAATCTCATTTAAAATCTGCGTAAAAATGCTACCCAAAAGAGGCCAAAAACGGAGATAAAATTCTTTAGGCAGGCCGTCTGGACCCGGCGATTTACTGGACGGTGAGCGAGCAATAAAATCGAAAACATCATCTACCTGGAATTCCCGGAGAAATTCGCCGTTCGCTTCAGGCGTGATCGTCGCAGCTAGATCCCCAAGGACGTCATTCGAAAGAGACTCACCAGAATCATCGGCAGAATAGAGACTAGCGTAATACTGATGGAGAGCACGAACCATTTCCTCCTGTGCAATAAGCTGCCGTCCATCATCCACCATAAGAGAAGAGATGAAGGAGCGACGACGACGAGTCTGATGCCGTAGCAGGTGGTACAAGGATGTCAGTTCACCTTCAACAAGAGAGTGAGGTTTCGACTTAACTCGCAGACCATCCATCTGTCGTCGTTTAAGGCTCAAGAGCTGGGCTTTAATACGACGAACATCATGGATCCGCAGAGGAGAGGTACCCGCCGCGTCATATAGTTCACGCAGGACAGAGTAGTAATATTCATACGTGTTCTTAAAATCACGCGCCCTTGCAGCACAGTAAAAAATCAAAGTCTGACGAATCTTGGACTTGGCAAACGCAGTCCACCAAACCAGCAAGGAGGGGTATCGCGGGACAGAGCGAAGACATCGCTCCCACACGCCACTTATAACATCATCCATAGCACTGTCGGCAAGGTGGGAAACATTTAACATCCACTGGGAACGATAAAGTTTTGCAGGTTGGTGACTAAGATTTACAGTTGCAGTAAAAGCACAATGGTCAGAAAAACTAGTAGGAATAACATCGACAGAAAGAATTTTATCACATAAAAAATCAGATAAATAGAATCTGTCGAGTCTACTGCATGAGGACGCGGTAAAAAACGTATATTTCACCAGGGTTGGATATTTGTGTTCCCAAACATCACGCAGATGCATCGTACGAACTAAGTCATGTAAATCACGGCAATAATTAAAATTGGGGGATTGGTCTTCAGGGCGTAAAACACAATTAAAATCGCCTCCGAGCAGGAGACTCCGAGGACTCTGGCGCAAAAGATAAATAAGCTCTTCTTTATAAAAGCGCGACCGAGCCACAGTGTGACCCGAACCAGAGGGGGCATACAAAACAACGAGGCGGAGATCAAAAAGACGACAACCAATCCCACGGCCAGAGTCAAGGAATTCAATGTCAGTAATAGGAATGCCCTCTCGAAAGAAAAGAGCAGTTCCTGTTGAATATTCCGGCGCGACATTAAAAACAGTTTGAAATCCAGGTAGAGAGAGATCAGAAAACAACACTTCCTGCAAAAACACTACGTCCGCACAGGCGTCGTAAATAAACTGCCGCAAAGAGGCAATGCGAACGTCGGACTCAATACGGTTAACATTTAAGGTAAGAAAGGTGTATGCTTGAACCATAGAGAGAAAAGCGAGAAAAGAAATCACCTACACCGACGCACCAGCGTCACAGTCCATAGCAGGAGAGACGGAGGCATCCGAGGGAGGGGGACTGCTACCCCGTTCCGCGGATCCCTTACGCTTCGGTTTTTTACGAACAGCATTAACGTTCGGCTGAACGCGTAACTTGCGTCGGCTGACGGGCAAGGAAGCTTCAGCCGCCGGTGACGTAGGAGGGTCAAGTTCTGTGTCCGACACCACCCGCGCCGGTCCATATGCGGGATCCGGGGTCGCGGGGGAAACATCCGACAAAACGGAATTGCCAACACCTGCACTAGCTTCCGGCAAACATGGACTGCACGGAGGCGAAACGTGAGCAGGAAGGTCCGAGGCCGCAGAGTTGGAAGGAAGCGGAGCAGCTCCGCTGGCAGAGGTATGGGGCAGCGAAGCAGGAGGTTGTCGCGGCTCCACTTGTTGTGACAGCGAAGTCGGTTCGGAAGACGGCGCCAACAGGCCCGACCGACGACCCGACTCGAGAGAAGCTGCGTCAGAGGCCGGAGGGGCGCCAGCAGCCGCCACCGGAACCGCTACCTCAGGAGGGCAGGGAGCATCTACAGTACACGGTGGCTCCGAGGATGCCGGACGCTCGGACTGGGGCATCTCAGGGAGATCCTCATCCGTACTATTTCCATCGTGTGGGCGACGCCTCTTATTATTCAAAAGTGGCACACCCACCTGAGGGACAGACGGAACAACATCAGATTTAGCACGCAAAGGAGGAAATTCTGTGTCAGGGGTGCGCAAAACCTGTGGCGGGACGCTACTACCACTGGACTGTGCTACACCAAGAGCAGAACCACCTGCAACGAGGTCAGCGACCGTTAACTTGCGACGCTGTTCGAGAGAATTTTTTAAAACAAAAACCCTCCGCGGACAGTCAGTACGCACGTGACCACTTTCATTGCACAAAAAACAGGTGCCAACCTGACCACTATTTGTTACATGGACACGATATCCACTGATCTGCAGGTGAGATGGAATATTCTGCTTAACGTGCATTTCGACTGAACGAATACCACTGTAACATTGCAGGCGATCTTGGCTTGACCAGCGTTCAAGGCGAATGCTCTTTACATCACCATACTTTTGTAGACCCTCCTTAAGATAGACATTATCCACCTCCGGTGGAAGGTTGTAAACACGAACATTGGTATACGTGATGGAAGCATTGGAAAGCAGCACGGTACTTACAGAATCATCCCGATGCCGAAAGAGAACTTGATGACCATATTTAGAAAGAATTTTATCAACCTGAAGTGGGTCCATAAACTTAACAAAGAAAACATACAGTTCGGTATCAAAATAAGCAGTGTGCACCTGATCCGAATGAACACCAAAGGTATCTACCAACCAATCATGAATCTCAAGAGAACTAGGTTGCACATGGCGGGTTGACTTGTCAAAAGCAAAACTAACTGTAGCCTGACGAGGAATAACCTGGGACGACATTTTCAAAATATGCGGTCGAAACCGCTACACAAAAAACACTGAAATAAGGACAGAAAGTAACACAAGGTACGAAACAACGACGGAGAAACACTCTCAGAAGTCGCAACACAACACGTAAACAAAAACGATAGTCCACTATACGTAACGCTACGGCGGAGCGGAAGACTAGGCACGTCCACACTGCACGGCGTCTAAAGCGGAACTATCATCTGAGCTACCGAAGCACGACTCACGCCCGGTACTCACAGCTTTACTTCTGCCAGTATCTCGTCTCCTACCTTCCAAACTTTACGCAGAGCTTCTGTAAAGTTTGGAAGGTAGGAGACGAGATACTGGCAGAAGTAAAGCTGTGAGTACCGGGCATGAGTCGTGCTTCGGTAGCTCAGATGGTAGAGCACTTGCCCGCGAAAGGCAAAGGTCCCGAGTTCGAGTCTCGGTCGGGCACACAGTTTTAATCTGTCAGGAAGTTTCATATCAGCGCACACTCCGCTGCAGAGTGAAAATCTCATTCTGGAACTGATTAGTCGTTTCTCCAAGAAGACAACGTTTATTGACGTCTTAGAAGGAGTGGTGAAAGAAAATAGAACAAGACGGAAGAAAAGAGATCGGATTATAGACTAAAGAGCAAAACAACTATGTAATGGCAAAAGAAACAGCAGAAGACAGACAAATATGGAAAGTTGTAATACGTAATGGCATGCCAAAAGTGCAGAAATTTCTATAAAAAAATAAGAAATTACAACGTTTCTTTAAATTGAATGCTATCGAGAAGGTCATCGAGATGTCACAGTAAATTGCACTGCTATCAGTACTTCAGAAAATGTGATCATTACTGTTAACTTTTCAAGCTTTTCGCTTCCTTTATGAATCAGTGATCCATTGTGTCTTCTTCGTGGATAAATTTGATAAAAGAAAGCCCGTCTATCTAGAAAGCCCGTCTTCTTAGTATATGCGATGCCACTTGATTCAGATGTAACGTGTTCGAATGCTGATGGCGGAAGAAATTTTCGCCACCAGTATTTGGCTGTCAAAGTATTGAGACGTCGTGACGTAAGCTCTCTGAACATCAGACTTTACTTGAATGTAATAGCTTAAATTCCAAAATGTCTCCGCAGCTTCTCATCGACTGATTGCATGTGACGCTGTGGATGATGACCCAACTGTCGGATGCGACCGTTAAGCCCACATCCCTCCAAAATGCTTCCAGAAGCTGTGGGTTGTATGCCGGCACGAGGATCACCTTCCCCCTTCTCTCTCCAACATACAGCACAAACGTGCCTCCATACTATAGACTGTTCCATTATAATCACCAACATCAACTCATACTCTGAAGATACAATTCTCACATACCGCGAAGATACTCACCGTTGTGTGCGGAAGAAGAAAACTCTTTCCGATTAGCCACCTTGACCATCTGCTCTCACAGACAACAGTGCTATACGAGTACTTATTCGGTAAAAAACTGTTCTAAACGCCGTCCAAGGATCTGGCAGGCCCGTCGGGACTGACCGACTGCCGTGTCATCCTTCCGCAACTGCATCATTAGATGTGTTATGGAGAAAAGTGGGGTCGGCACACCGATGTGTCTGCCGTTCCAAGTTTTCGTGAACTGGAGCCGCTTGTACTCGGTCAAGTACCTCCTTAATTGAAATCGCGAGGATGAGTGCTAATCATTCCTGTCCTTCCACCAAGTAACAAAACAATAGCAGTACTGAGAGTCCAACCCGAGTCCACCCCAAGGAAGCCAGCAGCACTGAGTACCGTGCTACGGAGACGCCAGTTTCACGACTTGCTTCAGAGGAAAGTGAAATCAGCTAAGGCAAAATGGTGAAGCCACAATATTTTCGCTCATCATACACTAACTCTCAACTTCGAGTTTTCTTTGTTATGACTTGATTCAGAGTAATACTGTGACAGATAAGATCGAAGACAGCAAGGAAATAATTTTAAGTGGAAAAATCTAGGGGTAGTTCAATGTAATTCAGTTTATATAATAACTAGATTCGTACAGCACCTGCCAGATATGCCTAATTTACTTGCTTGAAATTTCGATAGTATGGTGGCATCAGTAATGTCTATAAAAAGTAAAATACATATAATTCTGCGTTAGGGTGTATTAAAAGCTTCAATCACTACTGGTGACATCGAAGCGCAGCTGCTTATAAACCTGGGGACTTCTTAGTAGCTATCATTTGAGATAAAACTTTTTACGGTTACCCGAAAGTATACCCAATCGGTCAAAAGGAGCGCCTTCTAAATGACCGTTTCAACGTTTTATCACATGATATGGAAAGTAAATTGTAAATATATTAATTGCGACCTGTAACAGAAATGCAAGTACTTTCTCGTAGTTACTATTATTATGTTTCTCTCTTGACTGATTGATAGTGATTGAAACAGCTATCCATTCACTGCAACTTACCACACTCTGCATAGTAGACTGATTTCGAACCAATATCTCTTCTCTTCAACCGTCCCTTCGGGTCACTGTATCATTTATGTATAAATCGGGTGGCCAGAAATCTGTTCCACTACAGAACAACACCAAAGAATAAATTGCTTGTATTTCCGTCAATGAGCTCAAAAACTTTTCATCCTTAGACTAACCTGGTTGGGTCAGCAATGACCATCTTAAGATGTGTTTTATAATATGTCCTACGACATGAAGATTGTCCTTGGTTACGGAACACGATAGCTTAAGGATCAAAAGTTTTGTGGTCATTACCGAAAATAAAAAATTTAAAAAAGCTTTCTACACTTTCTGGATCACTGTTTCAATCCGCAACTCTGTTGCAGTCTGAGCAACACCAAAGAATTTGATGGCAGAAAGCAACAACAGAAAGAATCTGCGTTATGTGTACCTCGCTGGGGATATATGTAAGAGCGCTCACAAATATGCATCGCAGTACAAATCGGTAAATGACAGTTATAACCTCCCCACAAATAATAATAAAAATATGAATAATGAATGTGATTCTAATTTAATGTAACCTCTGAACAAAACTGGTTCCCATTTATAATCTCTGTGCGGAAATGCATTCACATTTAATGTACCCACAAAATTCTTTTCTCATTGAATGTAAGCTCGAAACAGAAAAATTCCTAAACCCCAAAATAATAAAAATCAATTCTGTAACCTGGTAAATTTTAGGACGACAGCAGCGCTGCGCCACGGCCCTGTATTCTGAATAAAAAAAAAAAAAACAAAAATTTTTACCTCAATAAAAACGGCCAATATATTTGCTCTTACCTAAAAAATTTCCGGCACAGCTCCGCGCAATGCTGGCCTATACATTTGTGATTCGTGAAAGAAATGATCATGCATTGGATAAATTCTTTAAATTGAAATGAATGCTTTTTTTTAAAAAAAAATTACTTTATATTATAAAAATTATTATTAGGGCATTTTTTCAAAAAATTGAATGACAATTCACATGCATTTCTAGATATGCGCGAGGCTGCTTCTTTACCTTATACAATATTACTCAGCCTCCAGAGTCCAGAGCAGAGCAGACTGCAGCCAAGCGCAGGCTACTGCAGACTAGCGCACACACGCGCAGACTACTGCTGACATGTGCAGACTACTGAAGACTAGCGCAGACACGCGTAGACTAGCGACAAGCAACAACTAACAACATACTGCTCTCTGGTCAGAGACTCTCCTATGTCTTGCCTATTGCAGGGAGCACACACCTCTTACATAACCCTCCACTGGGGGGGCAAAATTTTGGCAGCGATGGTGAGTCAATTGGACTTGCCATGAGCAATAATTCTTTCTTAATTAACTATGTTTACAATCACAGAATATATACATATACATAAGTGCAGAACATGAAATAAGATATAGTGGACATGCACTGAATACAGAACATATCAAGCAATGACAAAATGTATATGCAATGAGTACAAAACATATTAACAAATGACAAATGTGCACACGCACTGTAGTTCAGAACATATCAGGAAATCACAAAATGTATATGCAATGAGTACAAATCATATTAACAAATGACATAAAGTACACACGCACTGTAGTACAGAACATATCAGGAAATCACAAAATGTATACGCAATGAGTACAAATCATATTAACAAATGACATAAAGTGCACACGCACTTTAGTTCAGAACATATCAGGATATCACAAAATGTATACGCAATGAGTACAAATCATATTAACAAATGACATAAAGTGCACACGCACTGTAGTTCAGAACATCTCAGGAAATCACAAAATGTATACGCAATGAGTACAAATCATATTAACAAATGACATAAAATGCACACGCACTGTAGTTCAGAACATATCAGGAAATCACAAAATGTATACGCAATGAGTATTAACAAATGACATAAAGTGCACACACACTGTAGTTCAGAACATATCAGGAAATCACAAAATGTATACGCAATGAGTACAAATCATATTAACAAATGACATAAAGTGCACACGCACTGTAGTACAGAACATATCAGGAAATCACAAAATGTATACGCAATGAGTACAAATCATATTAACAAATGACATAAAGTGCACACGCACTTTAGTTCAGAACATATCAGGATATCACAAAATGTATACGCAATGAGTACAAATCATATTAACAAATGACATAAAGTGCACACGCACTGTAGTTCAGAACATCTCAGGAAATCACAAAATGTATACGCAATGAGTACAAATCATATTAACAAATGACATAAAATGCACACGCACTGTAGTTCAGAACATATCAGGAAATCACAAAATGTATACGCAATGAGTATTAACAAATGACATAAAGTGCACACACACTGTAGTTCAGAACATATCAGGAAATCACAAAATGTATACGCAATGAGTACAAATCATATTAACAAATGACATAAAGTGCACACGCACTGTAGTACAGAAGATATCAGGAAATCACAAAATGTATACGCAATGAGTACTAATCATATTAACAAATGACATAAAGTGCACACGCACTTTAGTTCAGAACATATCAGGATATCACAACATGTATACACAATGAGTACAAATCATATTAACAAATGACATAAAGTGCACACACACTGTAGTTCAGAACATATCAGGAAATCACAAAATGTATACGCAATGAGTACAAATCATATTAAGAAATGACATAAAGTGCACACGCACTGTAGTTCAGAACATATCAGGAAATCACAAAATGTATACGCAGTGAGTACAAATCATATTAACAAATGACATAAAGTGCACACGCACTGTAGTAGAGAACATATCAGGAAATCACAAAATGTATACGCAATGAGTACAAATCATATTAACAAATGACATAAAGTGCACACGCACTGTAGTTCAGAACATATCAGGAAATCATAAAATGTATACGCAATGAGTACAAATCATATTAACAAATGACATAAAGTGCACACGCACTGTAGTAGAGAACATATCAGGAAAACACAAAATGTATATGCAATGAGTACAAAGCATATTAACAAATGACATAAAGTGCACACCCACTGTAGTTCAGAACATATCAGGAAATCACAAAATGTATACGCAATGAGTACAAATCATATTAACAAATGACATAAAGTGCACACGCACTGTAGTACAGAACATATCAGGAAATCACAAAATGTATACGCAATGAGTACAAATCATATTAACAAATGACATAAAGTGCCCACACACTGTAGTTCAGAACATATCAGGAAATCACAAAATGTATACGCAATGAGTACAAATCATATTAACAAATGACATAAAGTGCACACACACTGTAGTTCAGAACATATCAGGAAATCACAAAATGTATACGCAATGAGTACAAATCATATTAACAAATGAGATAAAGTGCACATGCACTGTAGTACAGAACATATCAGGAAATCACAAAATGTATATGCAATGAGAACAAATCATATTAACAAATGACATATAGTGCACATGCACTGTAGTTTTTTTACTATTTTGCAAGAACTAGGATAGGAAAGGGAAGGATTGCATCATGGTTGTAGCACATTAGGTTGCACGCAGCTGCACTGAAGCACAACACCAAGTGAGACAATCTGAAGTTCTTTTCCCTGAAGTATTAATCAGTGCAGCCAAGACACTGAAATGTCGTATTAATATTCCATGTTATCATTGTGGTGGTACATTAGGTGCACCAAACAGTGGGACCATAATAACATCTCCATCGCTCAAGGTGGTAGAGAGCATGTTGTGTCAACACCACGTTCTTGTAAGTTACACCAACGTAGAATTAGTGCAAAAACCAAATATAGTGCTCCATGGTCATGAGGATAGACAGGACAAACGGATATTGCAGTAATTTCTGGTAATTAGGTCAGAAGGTGAAGGGCATTAAGTCTTATGCTAGTCATCATTGATAATTGCAGTAGTCTGTCAACTGATTTGAGTAATTAGTGGCACTCATCGCCCAGTTACTGAACATATCTGTACCATGTATGAAATATTACAGAATAATGTTCGTAAGTCATCTGTTTACAGAGAACATTGGCACTCATTGACCAGTTACAAACCATCAGAAGTCATCATTCAAAACAGGAGCTAATGAGTGTAGCATCAAGCTACTGGTATTCATATAAATAGCATGTAAGTGACATAATATAAATTTAAAATATAAGAAACAGTGGCATTCATTAGCCAGCAAGTATTAAATATTACAAAATATTTTTCATCATTCAAGTGACATATGACATATTTAAAATAATTATTGGCACTCAATTGATCAGTTACAAATCATCAGAAGTCATCAGTCAAAACAGGAGCTAATGAGTGTAGCATCAAGCTACTGATATTCATATATATATAGCATGAAAGTGACATAATATGAAGTTAAAATATAAGAAACACTGGCATTCATTGGCCAGCAAGTATTGAATATTACACATCATTTTTCATCATTCAAGTGACATATGACATATTTAAAAATAATTATTGGCACTCATTGGTCAGTTACAAATCATCAGAAGTCATCACTCAAAACAGGAGCTAATGAGTGTAGAGCATGCATGCATTATTACAAAATATCATTTATTATTACTCAGAACTCATCATTCAAGTGACATAAGACATATTTAAAACGTAACACACTGTAACTATTACTCAAGGTCTGTGATTAGAAAAACATCATTCAGAATTACTCAGAACTCTCTTAAAATGGTAGCATTATTTGGGACTGGTAATACATTTTTTTTGTGTTAGCAATGCATTGCGTTGGGGTCGATAATTAATTGCTGGGGCATAATAATATTTGCTTTTGACTTATTGCTGCAAATGAGGATAGGTATCGTCAATCGTCGGCTGTAGCAAGGTTATGAAACAAATAGAGTATATGTGATCACATTCATGAATGACACACACAAATGGGTAAAAAAATGCAAGTACTAGAACAGGTTTAATGACTAACTGCTTGTAGCACATTAATTTCATGAATAGCTTCTCCTGAAAAAAAATACAAAATAGACTATTAAGATGAAAGAAGAAACGCATATTATGCTGAAAAGTAGTGAACTTCGAATTAACAGGTAATGAAATGTGTATTAAATATATATGTTCTCTAGCTGTCCTTCCCAAAACCTTCAGTCATCATACCATGCGACATAAGACATACTGTCAAGACGAACTGCAACAAATACTTAAATAACTACATAGAATAAGTACATAAGCTTCAACATTATCCTCATCTGCAAAGAAAAATTTAAAAGTGGTGCGTTTAGTGGCCATATAAAGTTTATCACTATCAAGACCTGTAAACAAAAACTTCATTATTCATATCACCATAACTCCATTATTATCATCACCTGTAAAGAAAAACTTCATTATTCATAATACTATATTCTCCATCACTATTCATCACCATTCATTGTCATCTGCAAAAAAAGTCACTTCATTATTCATTATACAACTATTCACAGTATAGAATTTCTTATTTCTAGCATATTTCATCACTAAAACTAAGATGTGTAGTTCTGACTGAGAGCCTGCATCAATCGCCTCGTATTCTGAAAGAAAAATTAGTTAAGACTGCTATCATACGATGTGTATAGTCTATTCTTGTTAATGCTTGTTAATTCTGATTCATTTACTCTTCGTGACGAGATATTGCACCTTCTTTCGTTCATTCCGAAGGTGAAATTCCCATTTCATAGCAATCCACTGTGGTTTGTTTAATTTATTTCTTTTACACGTTATTTCTTTCTGAAAATGATGAACAATGACTAATGTCTTGCATTTAAATCATATACCCATTAAATAAAAACTGGTTTCTAGTAATATAATTAAGCATACAGCATAGCATAACAGAAAACATATTATGTCAAAAACATAGACAGTCTGCAGGTGCAAAGTATCACAATGTAGCAGCAAAAAAAAAAAAAAAGTAAAATAGTCACTATGTTGAGATATCAAATGCAAATGTCAAAGTCAACTGGTGTTTGTTACATCTTAAACATTTCATAGTGCATACAAACAAAACAGGAAAACAATCATACATTCATGAAGAATGGAAAATGTGCATGGTTTGATGTGTAACGACAAGAAATGCCTCTCTTTGTTCAGCTTGTATGTTTTGTAGTTGATAGAGGCGAGAGTTGAAGACTTTAATGGAGAAAGAATTTGATAAAATTAATATGTCACTAGATAGGATGGCATAATTGGTCGTAAAATATCTAGGTTTATCTGGAAAAATGTGCACAGTCTGATGTGTAACGGCAAGAAAAGCGACCTGTTAACCTTACCTTGCCGGGCACTTCCCAAGAAAAGATACGATAATCATCAGTACGTAGTCACATAAATATAATTGCATAGGTGGTCATATAATGTGTAAGTTTATCTGCAATAATGTGCACCGTCTGAGGTGTAACGACAATAAAAGCGACCTGCTAACCTTACGTTGCCGGGCACTTGCCAAGAAAAAATACGATAATCATAAGTAAGTGTTCATGTAAATATAATTGCATAAGTGGTTATATAAAAATCAGGAAATGGCATTACAGTGTGATAAATCATAAAGTATGTTCATTCAATAAAGGGTTTAATATTGGAGACATGGTGATTCCCTTTACTTCTTCTGGTTCTCAGAGTTCCGACGTGTTCTACATTGGGGTGAGGAACGCTGCGAATTCGATATGGACCTGCGTATAGAAGCTCAAATTTACTACATCTATTTTTTCCTCTGTTAGATAAAGAATGTGTGCGTACTAATATCTTCTGTCCAATGTGAAAGTCACGGCGTGTACAAACCTGTTTTTGCTGTCTTCTCTGGCGCTCTGCGGCACGTTTGATGTTGTTCAGCGCAATGTCAATTATTTCATGGTGTCGTAGTCGACGAGATGTAGGAAAGATTACTAATTCTTTAATTTTGTTACGTGGTTCAAAATTTTTCAGTATAACAGTCGGAGATAGCATAGTAGATTCATTTGGTATGGAATTAATTACATCCTGGAATGAGAGTATGTGTGTGTCCTAATCAATATGTTTTTTATGGCAGTATATTCCACACAGTTTACCAAATTCTTTCATTAATCGTTCACAAGGGTTCGAAGAAGCATGGTACCTGGATATAAAGCTCGGAAAAATGTTTCTAGCTCGTAACATACGTGTCCATATAGCAGATCGAAACTGTGATCCATTGTCGGAACTTACTTTCAACACATGCCCTATATGAAATAGAAAATGTTTTACAAATGCTTTCGAAACAGTTTTGGCAGTAGCTTTGCGTAACGGAGTGAAGGTAACAAATTTCGAAGTGAGTTCAACAGCGTAAAAGATGTAGCAAAAACCTCTATTAGTTCTGAGAATCGGACCAAAATGTCTACAGCGGCCATGTGTCTCAATTTAACAGGTACAAAGGGATGTAATGGTGGAATATGTGAAGTTGTATCTGACTTAGCTTTTTGGCAGATTTTACTTGACGCTAAAACTCGTCGAATACGTTTCTCCATGTTGGTAAAATAACAGTTCTGTCTCAGTATTAGAAAACATTTTCTGGCTCCGTAATGTGCGTAACTTAAATGAGTATACCAGATTAATTTGTTAACAAGTTCGTCAGGAATGCACAATAACCAAGTGTTGCTGTCAGGGTGAGAGCGGCGAAACAGAATGTTATTGCGTACAGTGTAATGGTTTCTAATGGTAACATTATTCCTATCTTGCCAAAGGTGTTTAATTTCTTTCCATTCGTTATCTTTACTCTGCTCTTGCGCTATGTCTCGTAATGACGACGAAATGAAATTCTCAAATGCAACTTGTTGAATGTACATGACGCTGGAATTTGCTTTGCAGAAGTTGGTTGCGATGTCTTGCTGATTGTTGCTGAGAGAACGGGATAGTGCGTCTGCTACAATATTTTGTGTACCGGGAATGTGAACAATTGTAAAATTTAATTCCTGCAAATAAAGTTTCCATCTGCTTAATCTATCGTGTGTAAATTTAGCGGAAAGTAAAAACTGTATAGCTCTATGATCTGTGTAAACGGTCGTATGTCTTCCATAAAGAAAATGCCGAAATCTCGTAAATGCCCATACAACACATAATGTTTCAAGTTCTGTGACAGAATAATTGCGTTCAGCAGGTGACAGAATGCTACTTGCAAAGGCGATGTTTTTAAATACTGTAGTGCCATCTTCTTCAATTTCCTGAAAAATGTGTACGCCTAAAGCGATGTTAGAACTGTCGGTGGCAATGGAAAAATTTCTAGTAAGATCTGGGTGTGATAAAAGTGGTGCATTCAACAAAGCATCTCTCAGGTTCACAAATTCAGAATTTGCTTGGCTATCCCAGGACCAAATAGTGTTTTTACCTGTCAATTGACATAATCTAGGGGTGTCCAAAGCAGAGTAACGAATAAATTTACGAAAAAAGTTAATTAAACCCAAAAAGCTGCGTAGTTGTTTCTTCGTCGTAGGAACAGTAATGTCACGTAAAGCTTGAAATTTTTCCGGGTCAGGCGCAATGCCCTCTGCTGAAATTACATGTCCAAGAAATTTTATAGAAGTTTTGCCAAAGTGCGATTTACTGAGATTAACTGTGAGTCATTGTGCACGAAAAGTTCGTAACAGTTGTTCAAGAATCAGATTGTGTTCAGACCAGGTAGCTTCTGCAATAAGAATGTCGTCTACATACGTTGTGATTCTGCCTTTCATGCAAAAGTGTGTGTCGGATGTCGTCAAAAGTAATAACATTTTCGTGAACAAGATTCTGCGTGTCAAAATTATTGCTTGCGTTGCTGGAAGATTCAACCTATACCGTATCTAGTCAAATTCTATCTGACGTGCTATTATTTTCGGGAAGATGCTGTGGCATTTCCACTATTTGAACTGTTCTGTTATTTCTTCCTGACGTATTACGTTCGGGATGATATCTACTGTCTGGTTCACTCATGATAATATGTTGTTGCGGATGATTTTGTTGTTGGTAAGACCGACTGTTATTAAACGTACGTTGAAACTTGTGCTCATTACTTTGACGTCTGTCATGATGGTCATTTCTATACGGTGCATTACGATAGCAATTGAAATGATGTGTTTTCTGTACGTACTGATTCCCTTGTTGCTGTGCGTTACTATTTGTTGGAGCTGACGCTATACGTGTAGGCGGCGAAACATTAAAGCTTGGTTGACCTTGCACATTACATTGTTGGTTAGGTATGCTAGCCGGCTGGTTTTGATGCTGTTGTTGAGAAAAACCTCTATTGTTACCAAAATGCGGTTGCTGATAATTTTGTCAATACTGATAATTAAAATTTTGTCTGTTATTAAAGTACTGGTGGTTGTCGTTCCTGAAGCGTCTATTACCTTTGCTATTGAAATTGCGTGGATGATCGTAATTGCTGTATGCTTGTTGACCTTGGTTATTATATGAAAAATTTTTGTTTGTGAAGGAATAATCCGATAGCTGCACTTCCAAAAGCTGTAACAGATCTCTGAATGCCGAAATATTTTCTTTCTGCTGACCTGTTAAAAGTGACACTCTTAATGATCGTGGTAATTTAGAAATACATAATTGAATAAGTGCAGATTCACTGCATGGTTCACTTAAGTACTGGTTTTGTTGGACCATATCTTCAAAAAATTGCGTGACAGTGGGAAAATCTGAGTTCTCATAATTCGGTAAACTAATTAGTTGATCCTTGGTTCCGCGCTGTGTCGTCTTCGACCAATACAGTGACAGAAAAGCATTCTGAAATTCTTCTACCGAATAGCATTGTCTCGCGATCAGTCTCATACGAGTTGCCAGTTCGCCTTCCAAAAAACTGCAAATAAATTGCAGTTTTTGTGTACGTGGCCAAGTCGGTGGAAAAGCAAAGCTAAATTGTTGTATCCAATCCAAGGGGTGGATCTGTGTTCTGTCATTTTTAAATACTTTAAATTTTCTCATGGATAGAAAGTGCTTGTAATCAAAATTATCGTCTCTGTATGTCTGAACAGGTTCAGGATTGTATGAGAATCTATTTGTTTGTGACTGTTCGGAATCTAACTCACGTATTCTCTGTAAATTACCTAAATTATTCTGGCTGTGTGAGTCTGACAAATGTTCGCAAAGTGGCGTATGCTGTGACGTGTTAAACGCTGAAACATTTTTCATCTCTGTTACCTCTTGCTGTAAAGTTGACAATTTTCTACGTAATGTATTATTGGACGAATCCATCTCACTGATCCTCTGCTGTAAATTTTGGAATTCAGGCGTTTGATTAAACGAAATCGGTGAAGCATCGTCTGATTTGGTGTAATTATTACTTTCGATAACGTCAATACGACTGGCCAATTCATCATATTTTTCAGTCAGTATTTTTACCTGATCATCGTTTTTAGTGTCACAAGCATTAATTTGTTTTTGTATTTTACGTGTGGTTTCGTTCAATTTTTTAAAGTCTGCTTTGATGGTATCGGGATCCTGAATTAGTTCTAATTGTTCAAGTCTGTCGGTCACTGTCTGAAAGTCTACTGTGTGTGTGTCTGTTTTCGCTTTAAGATCGGAGATTTCATCATGCAATTCGGTGTTCAACTGTTTGATAGTATTAATGTCGTCTGATACTGTAGCAATATTGTTATCCATGTATGTTTTCGCCTTCGTAAACAATTTACGCTTATCTTCCTGTCTCTGTGCAGTAATTGTTTCCATGAATTGTCGCTTTACTTTATTCTGTTCCTGTATGAATTTACGGTAACGCGTTTCACTGTTTTGTAGGTGGTGATTAAAGCGTTCGTCAATTTGGCTGTTCTGTTGGTCAAATTTCGCGTCTAATTTTGCATCCAGTGTGCACAAAAGTTCTGCTGACATTAATTTAAACCCGTCGCGTAACTGTGTTGCGTTTTCAGAGCATTGTTTAGCGACTGCACTAATTTCGTCTCTAAGTAATTTAGTTGTAGCTGCATGTGTATTATTTAATCCTTGTGCCACAGATCTAATTTCTTCACTACTGCTCCTAGCACAAGCCTTAATTTCCTCACGTAATTGTTCTTTAGTATCATGACATTGCGCGGCAATGCCTGTAATCTGTTCACTAAGCTGTCTGGAATTGTTGTCTAATTTTTCATTCAACTGTTTGGAATTGTTGTCTAGTTTTTCATTAAGGTTGTCATGTTTTTCATTAAGTTGTTTGAAATTGTTATCTTGCTTATCATTCGACTGTTTAAGACTTTCATTAATTTGTTGTTTGAGATTTTCGTTAAGTTGTATCATTAATGCTATGACTCGATCCATGCCAAAATTAGCTACTGTATTCTCTGTGCTGTGTGATGGTGTATGTGCTTTTGTCGCGTTTTGTATAACCAGTTGGTCATTCTCTGATTCTTGAAAAGCTTCGCCACTTGGATGTGCACTGTTAATCACTACCTCGGAATCAAATAAATCTGACGTACTTTGAGTACATTGTTCACCTTCGTTAGAAACAATTACCTGTTCGCTACGTAAATTTTGCAAATCAGGTGTGTTAAACTGGGCAGCGTTCATTGTAACAGAACGTGCCGCGTCATAAATTGTTAAATTGACACAGGACAATTGAATTTATTTGTTCATCATTAGGATCAAAATCATTACTAGTAGTCGGTACGCACTGATTGTCTGTAAATGGAGGATTATCATTATTATTACACAGAGTGTTGCTAGTATTATCAGTCAAAATATTCGAATCGACTATTTCATTCATTGCACATCGCGATGTACTGTTAACAGTTTTTCGCGGCATTTTTCGCAAATCAAAATTAAGCACAAATGAAACAAAGACAAAGAGAAATAGAACAAACAATTACAACAAAGAGCAATAAATTGCCGATGATCGGTAAAAGCAAGAGTGACAAATTAGTAAATGCGTTGCGCCAGATGCAAACTACGTTTAAGTAAATAAGAGCAGATATATGACTACTTCTCAGAGATTCACAAAGAAATACGATCCTGGCCGGATGTCGCCAAGTCTAACCTCCCCACAAAAATAATAATTAAATATTAATAATGAATGTGATTCTAATTTAATGTAACCTCTGAACAAAACTGGTTCCCATTTATAATCTCTATGCAGAAATGCATTCACCTTTAATGTACCCACAAAAGTCTTTTCTCATTGAATGTAAGCTCGAAACAGAAAAACTCCTAAACTCCAAAATAATAATAAAAAATTCAGTAACCTGGTAAATTTGAGGACGACAGCAGCGCTGCGCCACGGCCCTGTATTCTGAATAAAAAAAACAAAAATTCTTACCTCAATAAAAACGGCCAATATATTTGCTCTTACCTAAAAAATTTCCGGCACAGCTCCGCGCAATGCTGGCCTATACATTTGTAATTCGTGAAGGGAATGCTCATGCATTGGATAAATTCTTTAAATTGAAATGAATGTTTTTTTTTTAAATTGCTTTATATTATAAAAATTATTATTAGGGCATTTTTTTAAAAAAAATTGAATGACAATTCACATGCATTACTAGATATGCGCGAGGCTGCTTCTTTGCCTTATACAATAATACTCAGCCTCCAGAGTCCCGACCAGAGCAGACTGCAGACAAACGCAGACACGCGCAGACTACTGCAGACTAGCGCACACACGCGCAGACTACTGCAGACACGCGCGGACTACTGAAGACTAGCGCAGACACGCGCAGACTAGCGACAAGCGACAGCTAACAACATACTGCTCTCTGGTCAGAGACTCTCCTATGTCTTGGCTGTTGCAGGCAGCGCATACCTCTTACACAGTTAACTATTAACAATGAGTATCAGTTACGGGGTGTAACAGCAACAGCAACAGCAAACAGCAACAGCAACAGTTTGGCAGTAGTTATTTTGGTTAGTGTATGGCCACAATATCCCTCAATAACTCAAAATTAGGTCTGTGTATCTGTCTGAGCAGTATTTACTGTTAATGGTCGACTACAAAGGCACTACACTGCTAAAAATCAAAACGGTGCTCTTTCCTGCAGTGCCCATTGACTACTGTTCTACCACAATCTCCATTTTCAACTATAAATCAATTTTATTAGGGTTCGCAGTACAAAATACAAACATTATTTTACCATTAATCCAGATATTAAACTTGTTTCGCCCTTATTTAGTAGACTTCTAAAGGCTGTAGACGAATCTGTCGTCTGAATGTCATTTTAGTCTAGTTGCCTTCGCGTGTGACGTGTGAAATAGAGGAAAGTAGGAAAAGAACTATGAACTTGCAGATATCACGGAATACAGGTAACAATTTTGCAAATCTTGTTGACGTTTGGTATAAATTTCCAGACATATTCGAGTAGGCTATTTTTATACATTATCGTAGAGTTATTTCCTTATTTGAAATTCTGGTGGCTTCTAGTCACCGGCGAGTTCTCTGCTCACAAGACGCAGCCCTACGAGCTGAGCGTATAGGGGGCAGCGCTGCTTTTTGCCCCGCGAGGCAATCACAGCGCGGCCCGCCCGCCGCGGGCTCACATTACGTAAACCGCGGGCCGCGTCTGGAAGCCCGCCAAGAGCCGGCAGCCGATTCACGGCGTCTCGCGTTGCCGCCGGCGCTGCCCGCGTCGCGTTAGCTCAGGCACTGCCCTGCAAATACCAGCGACACCACTGAGGTGATACTGGATCACTGTACCAGGGGCACGCTTTGTTGGTTGAACACTACAATAGACTTTGAGACTACGATGATAAACTGTCCGGTCACATTAAGGTGACGACCTGTAAACACATGCATACCAACTTTTGCAGCGCCGACCGCTGCGAGATGTGCAGGAAGAGAGTCATTGAGATTCTGGAAGGTATCGACAGGGACATGAAGCCGTGCCGACTCCAGAGCTGTCGCCAGTGCATTAGGTTTCTGGGTTGAGAAACCATGATGCGAACAGTCCGATCGAGGTGGTCCCACAGGTTGTCGACTGCGATTAAATCTGAAGAGCTTGGTGGCCAGGCGAGAAGTTAAGCTCATACTGGCGCTCTTCGAACCAAGCATGTACACTGCGAGCTGCGAGGCACGCTGCATTGTCTTGCTGGTTGATGCCATCGTCAAAACAAACTGCATGTGGAAACGGACTTAGTCCCTAAGGATAGTTGCGTAATTCTACCTTCCAGGATAACAAGATCACCCATGGAATGAAACTAAAACATTTCCCAGACCGTAACGCATGTAGGGTGCGTGCTTTCAGATTTTTCACTCCGTACACGCCAGTGGTCATGTCTTCGGTGAAGCACAAAACGTGATTCATTTAAAAGGCCACCTGTCGCCACTCAGGGCACGCCATGTTGCGGTATTGGCGTGCAAATTCCAGCCTTCGTGGCCGATGAGTAGCAGTCAGCATGGCTGCATGAACCAGGCGCCTGTTGAGGAGACCCAGCCACACCAACGACCACTGAATAGTCATTGAGAAGACCCTACTGGTAAAGTCATGCTCAAAAGTATCCGAACGACCTGAACTGCATTGCGCCTGATTCGCATGCAACCCACATAACGCAGCTGTCTAGCAGGTTCTCTAATCGCTCCTTGGTACAGTCGTTTGACTATTGAAAATGGTTCCAACAAGTCACCACTAGAAAACACTGTTCTGTATCACAATAACTCAATATGTAAAGTAATACCACGGTACAACAAATGTCAGGGAACACCATATGACAGGTGATACTGTGCTTAAGGCTTGTAAGCTCACATTTATTACAATAAATGACATACCTGAAATGTTACCACTCTCCTTATTACGTCAGACAGGTAATGCACATAGTAAGTTCGTTGTATTCATGATTTCCTCTTCAAAGTAACGTACCGTACTTATTATTTAACACAAAAGACATTAAAAATTTAAGATATTCACGAGCAGCTAGTTGAGAATATGTATGAACTTTAAATGAGACGACGAACCGTCTCGTTCTGCATATGGAATCAAACCCCTGGTCATGCTTACTAAGCAAATATTTCGTGACTGACGGAAACTAACAGTCATTCCTCTTCAGGCATACAGAGAGTCATATACCTCGATTTTAGACAGTATCAGTTAGCAAACATCAACTTTAAATTACATAATGCAAAGATTTTGAACAGACGCGAATTCCTACCCAGCACCTATTGTCCCTGTTAATGAACTACGATAGATATTAAATAATCCTTCTTAACAAGTAACTTACTCGAAATGCTGTGAGGTAAAGCTTTGTGTTGGGCAGCGATTCAAACCCAGAACCTAATCGGATAGATATCGAAGCACAATCAACTGTGAGATTTTGGATTTTCTTGGGAGTAGCTAGATGTTTTAACTGAAATGACGAGAGAAACATTAATTTTTTCCTTCCCCGGACTCCAACTCGGCACCTATCGCTGTTATATTCTAGAGAAAATGAACGTTAAATATGGGTTTGTAGCACCAGCAGCGACATGTGAGCATGTTTGAACTAGAAATAATGCGATGAAGAGTTCATTGCTGACTGGGAATACAGCTCCACACATATCGTTGTTGACTACACACAAAGAGGCGTCAGCTACTGAATTTTTCGCCACCAGCAACTCGGAATAACATCTTGAACTTACAGTGATCTCGCAAATAGTTGTGTGTCTCACTGGGAGTCAAAAACGCCACATTTAGTTAGTGTTGCCAACGAATGAAAATACTTTAAAAATCAAAACTATTATCCACAAGCAGTTAGGTGTTCTTATGCTAGAGCTTGATAATACATAATGAAATCTTTAGTGTCGAGCCAGGATTCGAACCCATTCACTCGCAATATGTGGAGATGTTGAGGAATCTGCAGTTTTGAACAAACAACAAATTGTAGCCGAGCTGTATTGTCGCGAAAGGATCAAATTCCGCGTTAAAGGCGGTCTGAGTTGCATTCCCAGTTCAGAACCAATTTCATCAACATACAGAAGCTCAGATAAAAGATGGAATAACTGTCCTGTGAGCCTACATAGCGTTTGTTTCGTCACTAGAAATAAATAACTAGCATAAGAAAGGTTACTGATGATAGAGTTTCTACATGTCGCCACTCTAGACTTTATTGTGGTTCAACCTAACGTCTACTTGGTAGAGAAGGAATATCGTTTTTAATGTGAATTTCAGACTACAATGCCATTATAACTACTTCCGTTGGTGTAGCCAGAAGAGAATGGAATCTGTCTCTCCCTATCTAAAAACATTGACCGAAGTTGAAAACGAACCCAAATCATACATATATGAACCTACCATCAGTCCAACAGACCACCAAATCCTCTTCTCTGTGGCTCATTTTTCTGTCGTAACGCCTTTGCGCTACACTGTATGAGAATTCTGACGCACAGGCTCCCTGTAGTAATTTGCAGCATGTTCAGTAAATTCATTTACTTGGTTGACCGAATCACCATGAACTAGCTGCCTCAGGTACCCAGTGCATACATTCGACTCTACTTTTAATCACCAAAATAAAATCACGTAACTGCCACCTACACAGAACTGCGAACAGTGTAGGATGAAGAAATTTAAATAGGAAGTGTTCCTTTCCACTTGAGCTACTCTATTGCGCTATCTGTTTGTTGAAAACGTCGTGCAGTGCAAAAGAAAAGGTGTAACTGTTTGTCTCTCAGAAGTCTAAACCCGGCCGTAAGCATTATCTCACAGCACTGTGGAATGCAGAAGTTCTGGAGGAACTGTTTGTTAGTTCTGGAGCTGTTGCAGCTATACGTCAGTTAGTAGGCTAATCGTAAGTGTCGCGCCCCGTAGATAAGATGTCGCGAGTTCGAGCGCATACATTGCTACATTTTTTAAAACGCAGTTCTACCGTCTGGTGAAGTTATCAATGTAATGGAACTTGTAACATAATTCCCTTCACTTATCAACCCAAAATAGTTGCATGTGGATAAAGGGCTAACTTCTGCGACATTTTGTTCTTTTCAGGTTTAATAGACAGCCAGGCAGCAGATGCATCTTGAAACTTTTGTATTATGTATGGGGAGAGCGCATCGTGGCAAAATACGTCGGAAAAGTATTATCTACATTAGCTGTCGTCTGGTAGTGGTATTTTATTCTTCTTCAAACCTTGTTTGACAGCTTTAACTCAGAACAAGTTTTCTACATGCATGTAATTAATAAACTGCATGTGCATTTTCAGACTGTTATAGATAACATCAGAGAATTCGCATATATCGTTGATGATTAATTTCTCTCTCATGTTTATTATTGTTTTAACAACACTAAAGGAAACCTAACGAAAATTGTGAACTGTATTATAAAAAATGAAATAAAACTACCCACGATAATCCTACGACCAAAGTCTGTATTAATAAAACTGAGTGTCTGTACACAAGCGCGCCTCTATCGACACGAATTAGTAAAATACTACTCAGATTTTGATTGGGTCTGTGTTTAATTGGTATGCTGTGTTATACTCAAGAGGTATGCAAATGTGGCATTTCATAAATAAAGTTATGTATTCCTAGAAACCCAAAATTTGCTTATCAGGAGCAGAAAGAGGCGTTACCTGTTGTGCAGCATTGCAAGTTTTTCACCATTGCCTTATGAGCCGAAAGTATTTTCTTGCGATTTCCTTATCGATGTTTGATCTGATTACCTGTAGCTCTTAAACAGAAGGGATAAAAACGGTACAGTCAATGAGACTGGAATCGAGAACCATACCAGACGCTTTTTCACAGTTCTTTTTTTTTAATTTTTTTTAATTTTTTTTATTTATGTAGATAACAATGAGCGAACAGTCATAGTTAATCAAGCCTGGAAAACTAAAACAGAATGAAGACACTATCGAAGATAGTAAACATAAATAACATGAAAATAAAGCCACCACTTCGTAGTTAGGCTTCCCAGCGACTGCGCCCGTTGATAAAGATTGTTCAATATATGATCGTTTGCAGTTCGTTCTGACCTCATCTAACACTGCCTGGAACATTCCAGCTACACGGGGGGCTGTGAAAAGCACTCCAGAGTTAGTTTGCGAAGCATTGTCGATATCTGGTATGCCCGGAAACAGCATAATGTCTTTCTTGCAAATAGAGCCAGAAGTCAAGTATATTCTTGTGTCCGTCACGACAGAGGTAATGGACCGCGTGTCCACGTATCCAGGTGACAGAGTTGGTTCGAGTCATGGGGTAAAATGTCTCATCCGGAAACAATACCGTGCGTGCAGATATATGCTCCGGCCTAACTCGCAAGAGATAAGCCAGCATCTGCTGCACAGGGTGCCAAACCGGCTCCGCCTCTCCACAGCTGAGGCGGTGCTCGTCAGAATCTACTGTATTACAACCCACACAATTGGGAGATTCTGCCATGTGGATATTGTAGAGACGTTTTTGCGTCACCAGCTTCCCATTAACGACTACGTACCATTGGGAAACAACATCGGAATCAAGCATGGCATCGTGTACAGTCTTCCACACCACGCGTCACCGTACGTCAGGATATTTTAGTTCGAGCACATTCAGGGGGCAGCGTTGCAGCATGGCGTGATATAGGCGTCGAGTTGTGGCCATTCGCGGTGTCGTGAGCGCTACACTGCAATAACTTTGTTCTAAATAGAAACGTCCTATATAAAAGAGGGGCGCTGGGTGTCCTGTAGTGGCACCGGCGCTCTTAGTGAAGCAGGTCGCAGCGCCGTCAGAAGCAGACTCGTGAGGCTCGTAGAACAACGGCGCAGCAGACATAAATGTGAGCTAACATGGAGGGTAATGGCCCTATCATGGACGTTAACTAGGCCGAGACCACCTTTTCCCTTGGGGAGGGTAAGAGATACGTATCTGATCTTCAGTAACATGCCAGCGGTGACGAAGTATCCCAGCGCTGCCATAATGTTACCAGCCAAGGGCTTCGGAATGGGTAGCGTTTGGGCGACATGCGGTATGCGGGACGCAAGGTATACATTGGCATAATACGCCCGCTGAACAATGTTGAGGGATCGCAAGCGCTGATTTGCAATTCCGGTCCTAATTTGGTGAAGAAGGCGTCGATAATTGAGCGTCGTCGCGCGTCGCATGTCGTTCATGAAATCTAAGCCCAAGCAGCGTACAGTATCACTGAAGTGTAAGGGGGCAATGTGTTCCTGCGGTAGCCCAATCCCGATGCTCAAGGCGACGGACTTGTCAACGTTGATTTGGCTACCAGAAGCTGTACCGTAGGTTGCAATCCAGTCCAAAGCCGCAGCCATGTCTTCAGCTCCACGTATGACGATCATCAAATCATCCGCATAGGCGGTGCAGCGATAGATGGAGCCGCCGAACCGTATCCCAGTGAGCCTTTCTCGGAGACCACACAACAAAGGTTCTAAGGCCAATGCAAATAACAATGTTGATAATGGACATCCCTGTCGTACTGATCGGCGGATCGGCATGGGTGCCGTCAGTCTTCCATTAACAAGAACTCGAGAAGTAGCACCATGCAGAAGGCGTTACAATACTGTGATAAAGGGGTCGTGGTATTCCATGCGCCGTAGGACGGCCATGAGGAAAGTGTGGCCCACACGGTCAAAAGCCTGGCTAAAGTCGATAGACGCGAGGGCTGCCGGCAAACGTCTCACCCGTGCAAGGGAGATGAGATCTCTGTAACGACATAACGCAGTTCTGATGTTTTTGGGTCCCCCAAAGGACGTCTCATCGCTGGACAGGTCGTGCAATAGTGTGCCGCGAATACGTTCTGATAGCAGTCTCGAAAAGATCTTGAAGTCGCTGTTCAATAACGTTAAGGGGCGATAATCGCGGACATGATTCCGTCCCTTCGGCTTATGGATGGGGACAATCAGACCTTCCAAGAACGGTGCAGGCAATGTTATACCCGGGGACATCAATTCCTGACAAATTTCAATCAAACTAGAACTCTAATGGTAATCCGTCGATTCCTGGTGATTTATGGGGAGCATCTTTACCAATGGCGTCGAGCACTTCCTCTTCTGTCACGTCTCCCAGTAAAGTCGGTACCATGTCTCGTGGAACTGTACCGTGGACATGTGCTGAAACGGTGTCTACCGTCGCCATATCAGGGAGCACTGCAGAATAAAGTTGAGCGTAATGCCAATAGAAGGCTTCTGCAATATCTGCTTGTTCTACCACGTGTCGACCGTCGTCCTTTATCATATCGGTTACCAGTGCCCTACGGCGCCTCCTGCGTTCTAGGAGCACGTGGTGCATAGATGGCCTTTCTGATTGCATCATGTCTGGAGCACGCGACCGTATAACAGCGCCCTGTAAATGACGGCGTGCTAAGGAGACGAGCTGCGCTTTCGCGCGATTGACTATGATCTGCCTGTCAGGTGAGGGCTCCATAGCAAGACATTCCCGTAGGACGGTGTAATAAAAGTTTTCTGTGCTCCTCCTCCATGCCGCCGCTTCCCGGCCGTAAGCCATGAAGGTGCGCCTAAGAGCAGGCTTCGCACATTCAATCCACCAACTGAGAGTCGATCGGTAACGACCACGACGCTGTAAGGACGCGTTCCACGACTCTTCGATAGCACTTTTACATGCCGGCTCGTCCAGGTGGGCGACGTTCAGTTTCCAGGGGGGCCTATTGCGCCACACACGTGCAGGTTGGAGGACAATGGTGCAAATATAGGCTGTGTGGTCGGTGAATGCAGTGGGCCAGAGCTCTGCTCCTCTCGTCGCCGTAGAAAGGGTGCTTGTGACATAAATCCTGTCTAACCGACTTGATGAATGACATGTATAATGGGTGTAACCAGGAGCTGGGCCATGGATGTGGAGCCACGTGTCGATCAGGTGGAGATCACGCACTAGCATTTCCAATTCCGCACACGGGACGTGATGTGGCTGCTGGTCAGACGGAGATAATGTACAGTTAAAATCTCCTCCGATCACCGTATCGTCTATGCGGCCCATAAATAGAGGCGTAATATCTTCCGAAAAAAAGCGGGCCCGATCTCTCCGTCTCCCTGTTCCCGAAGGGGCATATACATTGATGAGTCGTACACCGTTGACAGTTAACTGCCATGGCTCTTGCACTCGGTAAGTACAGTACGTCCGTAGCCGCCAAGCCGTCCCGTAGCAGGATAGCCACACCACAATCGATAGGCGTGGGAGATGTGGGCGGTATATCCGTAGAAGTCAGGAAAACTAGCGACACATACTTCCTGCAAGAGGGCCACGTCAATGTCCGCCGCATCGAGCATGATGCGTTGTAGCATTGTCAGTTTGTGTGGTGCCCTTATCGCGTTTATATTGATTGTGGCAGGGCGAAAGGTGCGCTGCCTACCCTCTTCACCTAGGGTAGACGCCATGGCAATCGACGATAACCGCAAGAGATGCCAGACCCACCCAACCCGTGACAAATTATGAGTCTTTCACGCTAGGAGTGGCATCCCCAATGCCACCCCGACCCCTGTCACCCGTGCCCTCTCCAGAAAGTTCCTCAACATCGTCCGACCGCAGTGTAGCTGTGTAGCTGATCGGCACCTAAATTTCTCTCACGCACGTCATCTTTGGTAGAGGTAGACGGAGCGCCATCCATCGACGCGACCTGCTGCATCTGTGGTGCAAGAAGTAACTGGGCACTCGTAGTATGGGCAAATGAACCGTCTACACCACTTAGATCCTCAACAGGCGCAGCATCCATGTCGTCTGACGAGATGTCACCTTCTTGACCGGCCGTGTGTTGGAGGCAATCGTCAGAAGGGATCCGCCGACGTCGCTTGCGTCGTCGAGGCGAACGTTGCTTTCCAACGTGGACATCCGTATCCGAATGCGGGAGACAATCCAGCGTCATATCACCTTCCGCTAGGAAAGCCGCGTTCGGGACAATGTTCGCGTCCACGTCTATCTCGTTCTGATTGTTATGTTGCGTCTGATTTCCGTGGGACTGTTGCTGCTGTTGTTTCTGCGGAGGAAGCGACATATGGGATGGCATCTGGGGTCCTTCCTCTTCCTCCCTTGGTCCTTCTGACGTCGATGGATGTGCCCGATCGCCCGTGTCGGCCTCATCTATGGTGCGCATCGTCGTCTGAGCGTACGTGAGGGCAGGATTGTCGTCCCCGTCGGGGAAACGGAGTCTCCCACTGGTGTCTGCGTAATTATACGTTGTAAGCAGCTCGATCGAACATGGCCTTCCTGCCCACATCCGGAACAGGTACGCGGTTGACCGTCGTACATTATGATTGCACGACAGCCACCGATGTTCAAATAGGACGGCACATGTTTCTTGAGCTCGAGTTTAATTTGGTGCACACCATTGTAGACCTTATACGTCTAGAAAGTTTGCCACTGTTCTGCAAGGTGACTGATGACATTGCCATATGGTCGGAAGGCGTCCTTGACAACTTCCTCTGGGACCTCGAAGGGAAGCTCAAAAACCCGTACAGTCCTTAGGCCCATGCCTGCATGATTCACCGTCACTGCACCGATATGCCCGTCAGAATGTTTCAATCTGAGTGAGTTCGAGTATTTAGACACCACTGCCGCGCAGACCTCTGCACTGGTCATTTTAACATAAACCACGCTCGCCGTTACAGAAAAATTTATTCCGACGACAGTCGCCGGATCTAAACGTAGATCGTCGCGTATGAACTGTTCTATTTCATAGGTTCGAGGACGCACGTGATCTGGTTGGAAAGTAATTTTGATCGTATCGTGACGCCATGTATGTGCCATAGTCGCACTGAACTTGGAACAGATAAAACTCGCGCCGCGAGAATGTAAACACAAGCAAGCGCTCACGGAAGCGCACGGCAGGGTGCAGCGGACGTCCTCGCCCCACCGCAGCCGAAAGCAGACTGTTAAAACTAACTAACCTAAGGACATCACACAACACCCAATCATCACGAGGCAGAGAAATAGTTCAGCACGTTACCACAGAGCTGGCGAAGAAGTATGTGTCTTAGCTTCCTCTTCCGAGGCTAATAGTGGCTAGAACTCTTAAACAACTATTGAAAGGACGAGATTAGTTGCGATTTCCACGTGCAACGACTTTCCTGGGATGAAAACCGTAAATTTACAATCTTTTGTTACATCTCAAGCGATAATAACTCAGATTATTCAATGGAAATTACAGGTAAAATCAAGTGAACTTTGAGGCTTAATTGCGTGCACACCAGAAAGTAACTCGTCGATCACAGAGTTGCCAGACATACGTTGCCTTGTTGCCAAATCTCAGTTTCAGTAACAGCAGAAAGAAGACGAAGCGATGTGATCTTACAGCGGGCTGGGATGTGACCATAGCTGGTGTCTCTAAGTCGCCGCTGCTACGGCCTGGAATACGTAATGCGTCTGATTCGCATTTCTGTAACTAGGCCTGTGGCGGAGTGGTTACACGACAATAACATCCCTGTAATTGACTGGCTTGCACATAGCCCTGACCTGACTCCTATAGAACAACTTTTGCATGTTTTGGGACGCCGACTTCGTGCCAGGCCTCACCGACCGACATTGGTACCTCTTTTCAGTGCAGCACTCCGTGAAGAAGGGGCTGCCACTCCCCAAGAAACCTCTCAGCACCTGATTGAATCTATGCCTGCGAGAGTGGAAGCTGTCTTCAAGGCTAAGGTTAGGCCAATAACATATTGAATTCCAGCATTGCCGATGGAAGGTCCCACTTGTAAGTCATTTTCAGCCGGGTGTCCGGATACTTTTGATCACGTAGTGTAGCTCTTCAATTGGCCGCAAAAATGTTGGGTGCACCCCGCTTGCTAACAGCACTCGGTAGTGACCCATTAAGTGTTAGCCAAGCCCGACAGCGTTTAATTTCAGTGAACTGACGGGAAACGTTGTTGTCACTGCTGCAAGGTCCCTACTAAGAGGCGTGAGGCGAGGAATAATATCGCTGTGCCTCACCACTGGAAGAATGAAACATTTTCTCAGGTAGCCGCCGTACTCTGCGACAGTGGTCATCCGGGGTAATGCAGAATTGATTCATCGTTAAATACAATGTGATGATATTTATCTGTTGTTTCCGAGTCACGGCCCAACCCTAAACGCAACCGTGTGTGTTGTGGTGTTAACAGCAGACTACGCATGGGACAGTAGTTTCCTGGTGTGGGTGCTGTTAGTTTCCAACGCATAGTGCAGGATGACAGAATGTTGCAAGCAGTCCGATATTTAGAATGAGATTTTTACTCTGCAGTGGAGTGTGCGCTGATATGAAACTTCAGTTCGTTATTTGTTATCAGGTGGAAGCTAGGTATGTGAAGGGGTTACAATGTGCCTGATGCACAATACAGCGATGCTTCTCTGTGGTGCTCAGATCTAATCGACCGGATCCTTGAGGACGGGTATGTCTGCCCTCACGTTTCCATGCAGTCGAGCATCGACCCACTGTCACATCCAAATGCTCTACAGATTTCGGTAACGCTCGAGTCGCCAAACTGGAGACGCACAGTGACATCCCTTTGAAACTGTCAGGTGCTAATAGTGCTTCCTCAATCGACTACGCAGTATATGCGTGTTCTTTACAGTGGTCACTCAACATCTGACGTTGTTGACGACCCTACCACGCATGGTATGAACACAAATAAGACTGCTAATGCATTCCGTTGGCTGTTCTATCTGTCTCGGAGAATGCAACTATAATCGTTTACATACCCACCGACGGAGTGCACATGTATGAACCTAAAATGGCATCCGTCCATGTCTACTGCGTGCTTCACTTTTTGTCAGGCAGTCTATAAATCTGAATACACAGAGAATATTTTTGTCCATTTTTCCAGTCAGTCAGTGTGAATACCGGACTTGAGTCACATGGCGACCAAGTTTAACGAATGATTACTTCCACCAAGAGACCGCCTTACAGTTCGACAACTCCATGGATTGTGTTAGTGGTCCATGTCATCCTCAATCCTGTCACCAGCTTTGTGTGTTTTAAACATCGGAAGGAAATAAAAATCTGAACTTGCGAAGTCGGTTCCTAGCGGAGGAGTCCAGGAAAACGTCTTTACCTACCTGACAGACTGTAGACGAATATTAAAGTTTTCAGAGCGCTTACAGTTACACTTGGCAAACGGTCGCGCACTTTTCGAGCGTAATGACATTACGCACCTTATGTTTCATTGTAATGGAGAGTATCCAGGATTTCGTGGCTTAATTCTCTCCTTTTGAATCATGAGTACTTTCGTGATATTGGCCACAGTAATAACATCCAAACGTAGACTGTAGCCCACTGTGACCCACAAATAATAAAGTGTCTGTAATGTTTCTACTAAAGTTCTGCACTTTGTTACTGTTCGGTGGAGAAAGGTTCGTACAGCGTTGTTGGCTGGGAGATAACGGGGGTTACGTCCTGTCGCCCAATACGCCAGGTAAAATAGTAAAAATAGGGGACTTAATTTATAAACTTAGGAGAAACGCTCATATGGAATATAGTAGTAAGAAACGTAAAAGTTTCATCCCCTATCGGGTGAGCAACCCTCTCTCACCCCCCCCCCCAATTAATTAAGTTTTTTGACCTTTTTATATTTTTATGATAAACGATTCATTTTTCTAGTGAAACTCTGCTCAAAGACGATCATATGCATTTTTAAACAAGATAAACGGTTTTAGAGACATTCCACCTGGAAGATTAAAAATCCATTAGCCTAGCAATTCGTATAACTTTGATTTTAATTCATTTAAATCTTCCTTCTGTTCCTTCACAACTACTTGCCTCTATACGTATAGAAACATATATGTAGCAGACAGGTTTTAGTACTAAAACCTGAAGAGAAGGAAATATGACAAGAGCGAAAGAGAGTGAAACTCTTTTAGAAATAATGTTTGTTGATATAGAACAAATCTGCTATATAGTTTTTTATTCAGTATTATGCATCTTAATATCTATATTGGAATCAAAAGTTTTTTCGTGAGAATTAAGAATAATTTTGTTTACAATCATCATACGAACAACACCTACACAATAAAAACACCAGAATACCTTTGGAACAAATGCAATGTAAACAATTATTAACAGAAAACCATCCTCCAAATTTTCTGGCAAATAACTGCGAGTCACGTTAATGCAGCTTCATCATCGAAAGATGTATACATAGTTTGGCAACGTAACTCAGCCTTCACATACACTCCTTTCTTCCACACCCTTAAGTGCAGCAGCATGAAATCAGTAGTAATATCTTGTCTGAAGATGGTGATCGTTTCGTGTGAATTGGAGAGGGGTGCCTCTAATTCCCTACGGCCCCATTTTCTAGGATACAAGCTGTTCCCCAACGATCGCTGGAGTTTTGGATATACTAGCTAAGTGTATACTGCGTCGACAGTGGGTGGCAAACCAAAGAATATCACAGCATTGCTTGACTGACCCACAGGTACATAAGAACATTGAAATGTAATGTCATTCATGGTTTCACTACCAGGATTCTTCATTGTTGCCGGCCAGAGTGGCCGAGCGGTTCTAAGTGCTACAGTCTGGAGCCGCGCGACCGCTACGGTCGCAGGTTCGAATCCTGCCTCGGGCATGGATGTGTGTGATGTCCTTAGGTTAGTTAGGTTTAAGTAGTTCTAAGTTCTAGCGGACTGATGACCTCAGATGTTAAGTCCCATAGTGCTCAGAGGCCATTGAGCCATTTGAACCATTCTTCACTGTTTTGTATAAAGAGAGGGGATGAATTTTTCTTCTGCTTTTACAAGGTCGCGGGACACGGGTCCTATTATTGAATATTCCTGGAATGTTATGAAGATGCGGGAACCGGATAAATAGTTGGAAAGTATTTTTGGAGTTTTTTTTCCTTTCAGGCTCTAAGGAGCATTCTTCAGCAAATATAAAACATTTTTTTAATTGAATGGGTAAGATGAAAACGATCATAAACTACTATCTCCTACCTGTGCAGGTTTCTGATTAATTAATTTCTTTACATTACGTTACTTAATATATTCATGTTGTCCTACCTTATGCTCTTCAATCATTCCAACGTTTTGTAGAAGAGTACCAGCCTCATCTTCTGTTCCTTGCTGACAAGTATCAAAGTTGACAGATCAGATCCTTGAATCGGAGATCAGAACGTGCAAATCAAGTTGCTTAAGAAGTAATACTTAGCAAGCATGCAAGATGTGAACAGATTAAAAGTATACCAAAAGCTATGATGTGGGGATGGTGGAAGGGGGAGGTGGGGAAGGAGCAGCATTGAGGTAATGGCAAAAGTAATGGTTGTATAACTTTCAGAAGTGAACAACAAACAGTAAACAATAACAGACAAATAGAGAATACATACAATTTTAATACTGGTTGTAACACAATTTCATACAAAAACTGTCCAATCCGAAGATACAGAATGTCCCTCCTGAGAGTTGTCACCTGCATTTTCTCTGCTGTTTCGGAAGCAATTTTGCTTTTCTATTGCGTAGCCGCAGTTAGCCCAGAAAGATACTGATCATCACGTCTTTCAAGTGACGGTCATTATCGACGGGAAGCGTTGGTACCGTTACAAGAAAAATGATCTTATGTGCCTATTCGATACAGTGCCCTTTAATTAGTCTGGAGTGTTACTCATTTTAGAGTTATGCATGGACAGGGACAGTCAAACACGAATAGTAACCAGCGCTCGCCGGCAGCGGTGGCCGAGCGGTTCTGGGCGCTTCAGTCCGGAACCGCGCGACTGCTACGGTCGCAGGTTCGAATCCTGCCTGGGGCATGGATGTGTGTGATGTTCTTAGGTTAGTTAGGTTTAAGTAGGTCTAAGTCCTAGGGGACTGATGACCTCAGATGTTAAGTCCCATAGCGCTCAGAGCCATTTGAACCATTTGAACCAGTGCTCCAGCAGGAACAGCATGGTGCTGATCCGCGCTGACTGCTATCGCCCTGCAGCACCGCCGCTTACGAGGAGAACGCGGAAAGTTCCATAACCCGATTTCAGGAAACTTCGCTCAGTGGAAGAGGAGCCAAACTAAGCGAACACCTGTCTCTGCTTATCCGTAGACACTAGAGCGTTTCTGAGAAAATGAGTGTCGAAGATTTCGAGGTACTGTGGGTACCTCTTGCGGCAGTGGACAGTTCAATTGCAATGGCAGTCTGCCTTCAACAGTGGTGATGCGCTCACGCCTTGTTCGGGTCTCGCCTGGTGTGCTGCTTGCGAGCAACAGTGCGTTTGTTTACTTCCGCGTCTTCGTGTCTGAATTCATCAACAGTCATGGCTTTTTCCTATCGCCATGCCACGATTAAAATAACGTTTCCATCGGTTCATGAACAATCAAAAGCGGACGAAATATCACGAATTACACGGGACGAATTGCGTCTCCCGCTTCAATATGCTCTCGGAATTCATTTTACTATCCTTAGTACCATTGTGTGAACCGCCGAATGAAGAGCCGAGTGCCGACGTTGTGCGGCGCCATGACACCGAACTCAAGTTCCGATACTCTGATAGCCATATATGGGCTGTCGCAGCTGATGTTGCTGAAGGTTTTCGAACTCCCGTTTGAGGTGCCGTCGAAGATTTCGGTGGCCTTCTTTAAACCTCAGGACAACTTCGTGAGTCACGTTGCTGAAACATGAAGACGTTCAAAACATACAAGACGTGTCCTCCGTTGTGACCGTCAGATAAAAATTGAGCTGAGGAAACACATGCATTTTTACATGGTCATTGCCACATGCAGGCCTGTCGTCACGTTCGGTGGCCAGCCGCTCACTTATTCCGGTTGTGGGCTGGAGAGTTGTGTCCGTTCTGAATGTCTCCGACTTAGAATAGTTCAGATGTCCGTTGGAAAGGTCGCTCTCCCTGCAGTACCCACTATATCACCTCTATTGTACCCGTCTGCGGTGAGGCTGGGTGTTCCGCCCACTCTGAATCAGTCGATGGCTCCTCCCGACGACGTGATGGACGTTTTACCTATCGCTACAATACTGCCGTCGAAGGGAGTACCAACTAACGATGGCTGTCTGCAGATGGAAGCTGCCTCACCTGACTCCTTGGTTGTTGATCGTGGAGCTTCACCGACTTCCGCTTTTCTTCCGTGTGGCCGCATGTCGGACGACAGCCGTCCGCCATCCGATATGGAGCAACATCTGAGGGGCACCTCTGATAGTGTTCCACAGAACAGGCCCCGCGAGACGTCTGTCTCCTGGGTGGATGACGTTGATGCTGAGGACGGACATTCTGGAGGTATGTAGAGTGATGGGACTCCGTGGGGGTGTCGACTCCCTCCCCATCACAGTGATGTGGCCCTTCCACAGCGGCCTAATGTCTAACGGGTCCTCCTCATGCACTCTTTGTGTTTGCATACAAAGCACAGGCCTACATTGATGTTTTAAGCACCTTCTTGCTTGCCACTGTTGTAGAGCAATTCGGGGATGGCGATTGCTTCTTGCAACACGATAAAACACCATTCATAATTGACGGCCTGTCGCGGAGTGGTTACACGACAATAACACCCATGTAATTGACTGGCGTGCACAAAGTCCTGAGCTGAATGATACTGAACGCCTTTGGTATGGTTTGGAACGCCGTTTCGTGGCATGTCTCACCGAACGACATCGATACTTCACCTCAGTGCAGCACTCCTTGAAGAATGGGCTGCGATTCCCCAATAAACCTTCCAGCACCTGACTGAATGTATGCCTGCGAGAGCGGAAGCTGTCATCAATGTTAAGAGTGGGTCAACACCATATTGAATTCCAGCGTTACCGAAGGAGGGTGCCACGAACTGGCTCAGCCAGGTGTCCGGATACTTTTGATCGCATAGTGTCTGCCGAGACACCAGAGAAAATGAGCCTCACGACTCTTAGGAGGGACATCCGGTAGATAATGAACTACGTGTACTGCTGTTATTTCGATCTTCATGGGTTTAACGACATACACTTTCTATAAACCAGAAAGAAACCATTACAGGGTGTCCTTTCTTTTACACGCTCAGTATTTCTCCGTGACTTTATCTGCTTTCCTTCACTGCGGTATGTTTCCATATTGTCTTTACAGGCCAAACGCTAATTTGTCTGCAACGCTCAGTGACGGCGCGTTTTTAGTTCCACAGTTTTGGAGCGCGCAGCGTGTTTGGCTGGCGGTCGCGGCGAGCCACTTGCCGGACCAATGAGGCGGCAGTAATTTGTCGGCCCTCGGCAGTAACGAACAGGGCGGCAGCGTCGGCCCGCGTTTGTCCGGCGTCGCTGCGGGCCCCAATTAGAGTCGCTGTGGTGGGGGGCGGCGGAGGGGGCGGCGGAGGCGGCGGGGCGGCGTCTTTGTGTGGGCGACGCTAACGAGCTGGCGGGCCGGGACCTCAACTACCGCCGCAGTCGCCGCGTCACGCTACACTCGGAGGACCGGTCTCAGGACTTCTGGGGAGGCTTACCAGGTCCTGAAGCACGAGCTCCGCACGCTTCAGTGCTGCGTCAATTTCTCTCTGATATTTACACAAGCATCTCGAGTGGCTCATAATGGCCTTCAAACTATTAGCCAGTGGCTCTTTAATATGTTCATAATTTTTATGAAGGAAGTTGAAGGGTCAACTAGGTATGAAACAGCGCCATCTGCATGACAAGAAATAGACTTCTCAAATCTATCCATAATAGAAGTACGTGTTCTAGTAGAACTAATGTTTACCATAATGTGAAATTAAAAGTTCTAATTTTCTACGAGAAGCATATGTGTACTACTGAAAAAGGAATAGTGGTTATTGCTGATACAACCGGCTTTCGGTTGAATCGCTTTTTTCCCACGCCAGTTTAACCTGACTGTTAAAACCTCTCAATATAACTAGTTTCCAAAGTAACCGATTTTCAATTTTTTGTTCCCGTTATTTCCTGTAACAAACGTAGCAATCGATAAAAGACAGAAAAGTTTTGAAACTCTCAGTTCAAAGACACATAGAATTTAGATGTTAAATTAAATAGGTATATAAAAGAAAACTTAATGCGTCCACCGTCTGTCGCTTTTCTTGAAAAGTGATACGTCGTTGAATACTACAGAAACTCACCATTGTTCTCCTATTGATTCTAATTATTTGAAATTCTCCTCAGAAATCATGTTGTAACCGTAGATCATACCACAGTTTGGACATTACGAATACTCAGTGATAAAGGATGAAAACTGAGGTTGATGAACAGTCTTTTTCTTGATAATTTGTACGTTGTCGAGGGCTATAATCAGGTTAAGGCATATTATATAGAAACATGCAGCATACTATGTATGAATAACTATTGTTTTTAAGTTTCTAATTTATTACTGTTACTATAATTTCCTTCCTCTTTTATCATATCATTAAAACGACAGGCCAGTTATTAAACTTTTAAAGCAATTAAAGCATTGTACCTCAGTGCTACGTCACTTCGTAAATATTTCCTAAGGTTGGTGCCATTCTGCAGTATAACATATCTCCAATAACGACAGCGAAAAAAGTACCGTATAGACCAGGTATGGACAAGTCTTGCTCTCTACATGTGCAAGCTTATCTTAAACAACGACACATGACAACAGAGACGTTATTGTCTCAGCAGTGCTGTACCATTTCTCAAGCCATGTTTGTAGAACACAAATCTGCCTGAAACATATGTTCCTCAGCTGCGGATGCTAATCAGATGAAACACCTCTCGTCATCTGTTGTTTCTCGTGTCTGTCGGCAGTGTTATTAAAATGTCACGGCTGGCTTCTTCCACTTTCTAAAATAACGCAATATTTCAAACCAATAAGAATTTTGCGAATAAAAATTACTTCCTCGCTGTAAAATATTTATTTAAAAGAGAAATTTTTAGCACTGCTGGAATGGCTAGTTAATAAGTCGCTTTTGTTTATTCGGTTACTTATAAGAAATAAAAAAGAGAACTGTTACAACCGAGACCAAACAGATAACAAAAAATGTCGATTATTACGAACTGGAATACTGGTATCGTTTTTAGCTGGTCGGTGTTTCCCATCCCTATGCTGAAGATGGTTGAGGTTTTTACTCACCATTCACTGGTCACCACAAAATAGTTAATATAGTAGTCACTCAAATGTTGTGGTGTGGATAGAACAGCGCAATGCCGTGGGATTTCGGGACACAGTGATCCACACACCACTTAGAAAGCACGCGGCTGACGACACAAACGACCTGCAAACCATCCCACAAGCTACTTCAAAGCGTGGCAGGACTCCATCAACGACGCGTCATTTGTACATGTCACCGTCTCTGGACTGCAAAAAATCTCATCGCGAAGGTGATATAAATATCTGCGTACAACTTGCGGAGAGTTTGTTGAGAGAGTGCATCGGGCCGATGCGTCAGGGCAGGCAGTCTCCTGTAGCTAGCCATGCTCCTCGCCATCTGAGAATCAACGTCGTCATTCTGCCTGAGAAATCTGGTGGAGCCTTAGCCTGTGTGCTAAAAGCAATAGCTACGGCCTGAAAGAATGCTGCGCTAACTGCAACTCGCAGACGCCGCTGCCGCCACCAGTACTGCTGAAAGCTGTCGAAGTGCGCTGCCGCCCAGGGGTTTCCGTGCCCATCAGGCACCTCTGACTACACTCCACCGATACGGAAATACTGATGATCGACCCCAGATAGTACCCACTGGACAAGGGTGTGGACCTGTATCTGCTGTAGATTAATGAATAAGTGTTCCTGAACTGCTGCGGTCACCTTCACCTGCGACAGACTCCTGCAGTCCTCGCCAGATCATCAAACCCACAATTCCCGAGCTGGAGGGGAGTAAGTCTCACCTTACTGACCATGGAAGAATGGCTTCCCACCCTCTGTAGCAGTCGTGTAACGGCAGACCGCTACGCATGTAAGAAGTCAAAATCAGTAACACTGAACCTTCACAGCTTTTGCGCCAGTGATACGAGTCGTGCTTGTCCAACGCTCGTCGCTTTCACAAAACAATATTTTAGAGTACATGTACTGATGCGAGAAGAACAATTGCAAAGCTCATCGCTGTGACACTGAATGTCAGGATAAATGTAGTCGTACTGTTATGAGTGGCTAAACATGCTCATTCCTTCAAAAAAGTAATATCTATGTAGTTATTCTTCAGTTCCTACCGGCGTATTTTTTGATACAACAGCACGCGACTGTACTGCCGGTTCACAGTGTACAGCGGATACAATATTTCGACGATCAGACAAGTCGCCATCGTCAGGTCCACTGTCGAACTGACCTCCCGAGGAGAGCTGACGGCACCCTGGGCCATGGTGTGTATCGGAATAAAACGCACACTGATATGTATTTGCACAGCTGTCACCACTCTTCACAAGAATGGGGTACTAAAAACACTAGCATACAGTGCGCGCATAATCTCAAACGCAGTCTAGCCCAAGAGCTGGAATACATCAGAACTGTATTCTGAGAAAAATGATTCCCAGAATAGCAGATTACGATCACTCCGTCCCACGATACATGTACAACCTGAGGAGATGGAAGAAGTCACAGAGGAAGAGGCAGTCATTGTATTTACAGCGTACACTGGTGCACTATCGGAAAAAAATTCGGATGCATATTGAAGAAGCATCGAGTAAAAGTGATCTTTTTGCCCGTCCAATAAATCATGAGTATTATTGGGAAGGATCAAAGATGATAGCGGTAAACGTAAGACTGACGTATATCAGAATCTGACTCAATGTGGGAAGACATATATTTGACAAACAGTGAGTACCGTCGAAGATCGTTGCCGAGAACACCAGAGACACATTCGAGTAACGTATCTCAACAAATCAGCGGTCGCAGAGCACTCTTTGTCTGACAATTACGCGATGGATTATAATGTACCAGGATCTTCGCACAGACTTCCAACGACTGGGACAGCGTCGTTAGAAAGGTCGTAGAAATTCGCACTGCGGACGATCCCGTGAGCCGAGATTGCGGCTATAATCTTATCATGGCATGTAAACCAGCACTAAGCTTAATTAAGAAGACTCTCAGCAGACAAAACGATGTGGCGACGAGGGCGAAAAGAGCACCTAAATCAACGCTACCACAGACCACGACGCTAGCGATTCCTTGACCGCTGACGCGCGGACCGTGGCGGGAAGGGTTCACGGTGGGAGGGGATATCAGCCTGCCGCGTACCCTCTTGAGATCAGCCTATTTCGGGAATAAAATCACGCAGTAAAGGTAATAGTTTAACAAGAATGACAACTAGAGCGCCAAAAACGAGCAGAATCAAGCCGAACGAAAAGAACAGTTAAGTAGGCAAGTAGTGCGAGAACTATAAAAGCAACGAGATCCAGAGATTCCTAAAGTCAAGTTGTAGTGCTGAGGAGCTCAGTTCGTCAGAGCACCTGGCAATAGCGATATGTCTGGTCGCTGAAATATTGTGCCCGTTGGACACTATTAACCGGCAGTACACCCATGGACTGTTCGACCAATAACTAAGTTATTCTGATACAACACGAGCACACTGCTTCGACAAATTAATAAATAAGTTATCCTTGTAGTTGGCCACTGTGCACAGAGACAACGCCGACACAGTAAAATGAACCAACGGGGAACACAATCGGTTACGTTTGTTTTTTAATGGCTCGCCTGAACAGAACAAGAAACTGAACCATTTAAAAGATCTTGAAATATACGCCAAGGCTAAGACTAATAGTTATTTTCTGCCATGACTGATGTAAATCACAGTGGGATTAACAAGGAGCAAAACTTGAGTAATTCAAATCAAATTACAAAATGACGGTAAACTGTGTGATGTTCCAAAAACTGTGCGGGACTGTATGGAGTCATTACAAGAAGACTGATTATCTGGATAGCTCAAGTAATCAAAGTCAGCGTTACAACAAGAAGGTGCAGATGTATCCAAAGTAACCAACTTAAATGGAGTGCCAAAGTAAGAAAAGTACGGAGCCGCACAGAATATGGATAGCGCTACCACCTTTGTACTACTTACATTACCTTAAGCAGCAACTGTGAGCTACCCAGTACCAAGCCATAGATGATACCCTCTCTATCGGCCCAGGGCAGAAAGCTGTCCCCACTACGGACTGGAACAAACTGCCCAGAATCAAAGTTCTCGGCCCTAAACTCTACACTGTGTAAAAAAACTCTACATGGAGGATATGCTGATGCCAGTGTGATGGGTGAGAATTGTTGCTAAGTTTATGAAAAAGCAGGACAATGTGCACATTATTTACCTCCTTTTGCTTACAAAACGCACATTTTTCGGTAGACATCAACCTTTTTTTTTCATCAGTTTGATGCGGCCAGCCACGAATTCCCCTCCTGTGCCAGCCGCTTCATGTCAGAGTAGCACTTGCAACCTACGTCCTCAATTATCTGCTGGATGTATTCCAATCTCTGTCTTCCTCTACAGTTTTTGCCCTCTACAGCTCCCTCTAGAACCATGGAAGTCATTCCCTCATATCTTAACAGATATCCTATCATCCTGTCCCTTCTCCGTTTTAGTGTTTCCCACATGTTTCTTTCTTCTCCGATTCTGCGCAGAACCTCCTCTTTCATTACCTTGTCAATAAACCTAATTTTCAACATTCGTCTGTAGCACCACATTCTCTTCTGGGTTTCCCACAGTCCATGTTTCACTACCATACAATTCTGTATTCCAGACGTACATTCTCAGAAAGTTCTTCCTCAAAATAAGGCCGATATTTGATATTAGTAGGCTTCTGTTTGCCAGGAACCTTTTTTGTCTAGCTGGTCTGCTTTTGATGTCCTCCGTGCTCCGTTCGTCATTGGTTAGGTAGCAGAATTTCTTAACTTCATCTACTTCGTGACCATCAGTACTGATGTTAAGTTTCTCGGTATTCTCATTTCTACTACTTCTCATTACCTTCTTCTTTCTTCGATTTACTCTCAATCCATACTCTGTGCCCATTAGATTGTTCATTCCGTTCAGCAGATCATGCAATTCTTCTTCACTTTCACTGAAGATAGCAATGTCATCAGCGAATCGTATCATTGATATCCTTTCACCTTGAATTTTAATTCCACTCCTCAACCTTTCTTTTATTTCCATCATTGCTTCTCCGATGTACAGATTGAACAGTAGGGGCGAAAGTCTACATTCCTGTCTTACACCCTTTTTAATGCGAGCGCTTCATTCTTGGTGGTCGACTCTTATCATTGCCTCTTGGCTGTTGTACATGTTGTGTATGATCCGTCTCTCCCTATAGCTTACCCCTACTTTTTTCAGAATTTCGAGCATCTTGCACCACTTTACATTGTCGAATGCTTTTTGCAGGCCGAAAAATCCTATAACGTGTCTTCTTTTTCTTTAGTATTGCTTCCATTATTAACCGCAACGTCAGAATTGCCACTCTCGTACCTTTACCTTTCCTAAAGCCACACTGATCGTCATCTAGCGTATCCTCAATTGTTTTTCCATTCTTCTGTGTATTATTCTTGTAAGCTGCGTGTATGCATGAGCTGTTAAGCTGATTATGCGATAATTCTCAGACTTGTCCTTGCTGTCTTTGGAATTGTGTGGATGTTGCTTTTCCGAAGGTCAGATGATATACTGCCAGACTCGTACATTCCACATCAACGAGAATAGTCGTTATGTTGCTACTTCCCCCCAATGAATTTAGAAATTCTGATGGAATGTTATCTATCCCTTCTGCCTCATTTGATCTTAAGCTTTCCAAAGCTCTTTTAAATTCTGATTCTAATACTAGATTCCCCATCTCTTCTAAATCGACTCCTGTTCCTTCTTCTATCACATCAGACAAATCTTCACCCTCACAGAAACTTTCTATGTATTCTTTCCACCTATCCGATCTCTCCTCTGCATTTAACAGTGGAATTCCAGTTGCACGCCTAATTTTATCACCTTTGCTTTTAATGTCACCGAAGGTTGTTTTGACTTTCCTGTATGCCGAGTCTGTCCTTCCGACAATCATGTACTTCGTCCTTTCAGTGATGAATTGAAGTAATTCTTCCGTTACCGATGGTTTCTTCGCAGGTACCATCACTGTACCTATGTTTTCCTTCTCAACTTCTGTGATGGCCCTTTCCAGAGATATCCTTTCCTCTTCAACTGTACTGCCTACTGAGATAATTCTTATTGATATAGCCTTAGAGAACTACAACCATATCTCGTCATTCCTTAGTACTTCCGCATCCCAATTCTTTGCGTACTGATACTTCCCGGCTAATCTCTTAAACTTCAGCCTACTACTCATATATTGTGGTCTGAGTCTATATCTGCTCTTGGGTACTGACCGTGATGTAATCTAACTGAAATTTTTCCGTATCACCCGGCCTTTTCCAAGTATACCTCCTCCTCTTGTGATTCAGAAAGTTAATCTCAAGGTCAACCGTACCTGCCAAAACCGCTGTCCACTGTAACACAGTATTACTGGTTAAACAAAATTTTTAGAGCGAACATAATGAACTCATCAACGCTGACAAGATGGTGCCACGAAATCTGGACCTTTGAGGTCACACAAAGTACACTAACACCAGAGATGCAGGCGCCAACTTCGCTTTCAATAGAGGTTGACCGGGTCCATGCCCGAGTTCTGTGAAATTGTGAAATGCCTATTGCTGCCTCACCACCCCCCCCCCTCTCCACCCTGTCCCCAAAATAGGCCTTCTGAGATTCAGCAACTGTCATTCTGCAGGCAATTGAAGCTACAGGGACACTTCCATCACCACAACGCCCGCCGTGGCTAGCAGAATGCTGCCTTCTCAGACACACTACTGCAGTGTACTCACTAGATAACTTCCTTATAACGCAGACAAATGAAATAATAGAGGTATGTAACAGTAAAGTCACATTGTGACAGTAACGTCACGTATTGTGAAAGTTGGATGGGTCATGAAAGGAGGTTAGCGTGAGATGGTTTACTCACTTCACTGGCTGGACTCATTCTTATTGTCGCACACTCTTCTTAAGTTAGTTGCTTCAAGTGTCTACATATTATTAATTGCGGAATAGTTATGCATATAATCCATAATTAGGAGCCCTATAATTTCACCAATTTGCATTTTAAATAATGCAGACTAAATTAATGAAATTCTATCTCACACTCAGTACAAAACAAGTTCAGGACAACGGTGGTCCGTCAGCAAAATAATCGAGTTGCAACTTTAAATCGAATATTTACATCCCATTTTATGTTAAATAATCAAATAACCGAAAAGAACTGGAATAAAATTAATCATTCACTCATATTTTAGTTGAAACTGGAACGACAACCGATGTAAACTTTTTGAATTAGAACAATCTGCAGCCCTGCCTGTCGTTATAGGATTGAATATCCTTTTATTCTTGCATTTTCATTTCTGTTCACTTAAACTTTATGGTAGGGGCCCACCAAATGAACACATTTGGTTAGGGTTACTATCAAACATTTATGATCTACGAAATCTCTAACCGTAAACCACATGTCCACTTAATATGTCATACTGTACCCTCGATATTGCCTACACATCTGAAGATGTGCTGCAATCAAACAGAGAAAATAAGGGGGTCTTTTAATCCAATTTGACAGCCAGTGCAGTAGATTATTCTCATTCGAAAAAAAAAAATCACTCAAACATTCCTATTAGGGCACATATTCCACACAGAATAGTACTTCCGAGCAAATACAGGCTGAACATACAATAACATTGTTTTATTTTACATTTGTTCTGTGTACAATGTAGAACCCAGATATCGGTTTTAAATGAGTTGGGAAAATGAACTCTACATCTATATACTTAGCCTGCGAACTATACCACTATTACTCGCTCCCTTTCCTTGTCCACTCGCAAACGGATCGAATGAAAAACGGCTATCTGTATGGCTCCATAAGAGCCCTAATTTTTCTTATCGTATCTTCGTGGTCCTTATGCAAAATGTGGGGGTAGTAGGATAGTTCGCTCTAAATTTTCTCAACAGCCTTTGGTGAAAAGATAGTCGTCTTCCCGCCAGGATTTCTCAATTGTGTTGAAGAATCATCTCCATAATAGTTGCATTTTGTTCGAACCCATGTCTTAAAGAACTAGCTGCTCGCCTCTGAATTACTTCACTGCCTTCTTTTAATTCGACCTGTAGGATGTCGCAACACTTGAGCAGTACTCAACAATGGGTCGCACTAGTGTCCACAAACAGTCTTTGTCAAGAGAGACGATAAAACGTAAAACATTGAATGGAATTTGTGAAAAAATATAAGAAAATTATGTTAGTATATGTAGTATACAATAAGAAGTATGCGGTATAAATAGACCGTAAACTGAATATAAATATTGCTTAATAGGGTTAAAACTGAAAAAAATTTTACTTGAGACCAAATTAGTGTAGAGGTATGAAGTAGGAAAGCTAACCGTACTGCACTGTCGTATGCAATGAAGAGCAATTGAATTAGAGCTACCCACTGTCGTACTGATGGCATCTGCTTCTCATCCTGACATCAGCCGCACGAGACACCAAAAAAACATTGTGAGATCTGCTGGTGAACCCTCGCTCACAGTTCTAGGTGATGTTTGCTTCGGTCAGGCAGCCTGAGGCGGTTGGCGATGGGCGTCTTTGGGGGCACCGGACGTGGAGATAGACGGACGTCTAGCAAGTCCCTGTGGCTGACGAGGTCCCTGAGCGAGATGCAGTCGCTCTCCCTGTTCCAGAGGAAGCTCTTCGGTCTGCAAGGTTTGAGCATTCAATGAGGGTGGGATTACAGGTAGTTGGGAGCTCCGAGCTCCGACGTTTGACGCGTAATGAGGCTCCTTAGGATATGCCTGCCATGGAGCAGAAGGGCACTCGGTGTGCGTACCGGGAGAAGCCATTCCAGATGTGGGAAGGCTGCCTCCAGATGCTACGAAGTGCGGGCAGCCACTTAGAGGCGGTGGCTCATGTTAGTACTAAATACACTCCTGGAAATTGAAATAAGAACACCGTGAATTCATTGTCCCAGGAAGGGGAAACTTTATTGACACATTCCTGGGGTCAGATACATCACATGATCACACTGACAGAACCACAGGCACATAGACACAGGCAACAGAGCATGCACAATGTCGGCACTAGTACAGTGTATATCCACCTTTCGCAGCAATGCAGGCTGCTATTCTCCCATGGAGACGATCGTAGAGATGCTGGATGTAGTCCTGTGGAACGGCTTGCCATGTCATTTCCACCTGGCGCCTCAGTTGGACCAGCGTTCGTGCTGGACGTGCAGACCGCGTGAGACGACGATTCATCCAGTCCCAAACATGCTCAATGGGGGACAGATCCGGAGATCTTGCTGGCCAGGGTAGTTGACTTACACCTTCTAGAGCACGTTGGGTGGCACGGGATACATGCGGACGTGCATTGTCCTGTTGGAACAGCAAGTTCCCTTGCCGGTCTAGGAATGGTAGAACAATGGGTTCGATGACGGTTTGGATGTACCGTGCACTATTCAGTGTCCCCTCGACGATCACCAGTGGTGTACGGCCAGTGTAGGAGATCGCTCCCCACACCATGATGCCGGGTGTTGGCCCTGTGTGCCTCGGTCGTATGCAGTCCTGATTGTGGCGCTCACCTGCACGGCGCCAAACACGCATACGACCATCATTGGCACCAAGGCAGAAGCGACTCTCATCGCTGAAGACGACACGTCTCCATTCGTCCCTCCATTCACGCCTGTCGCCACACCACTGGAGGCGGGCTGCACGATGTTGGGGCGTGAGCGGAAGACGGCCTAACGTTGTACGGGACCGTAGCCCAGCTTCATGGAGACGGTTGCGAATGGTCCTCGCCGATACCCCAGGAGCAACAGTGTCCCTAATTTGCTGGGAAGTGGCGGTGCGGTCCCCTACGGCACTGCGTAGGATCCTACGGTCTTGGCGTGCATCCGTGCGTCGCTGCGGTCCGGTCCCAGGTCGACTGGCACGTGCACCTTCCGCCGACCACTGGCGACAACATCGATGTACTGTGGAGACCTCACGCCCCACGTGTTGAGCAATTCGGCGGTACGTCCACCCGGCCTCCCGCATGCCCACTATACGCCCTCGCTCAAAGTCCGTCAACTGCACGTACGGTTCACGTCCACGCTGTCGCGGCATGCTACCAGTGATAAAGACTGCGATGGAGCTCCGTATGCCACGGCAAACTGGCTGACACTGACGGCGGCGGTGCACAAATGCTGTGCACCTAGCGCCATTCGACGGCCAACACCGCGGTTCCTGGTGTGTCCGCTGTGCCGTGCGTGTGATCATTGCTTGTACAGCCCTCTCGCAGTGTCTGGAGCAAGTATGGTGGGTCTGACACACCGGTGTCAATGTGTTCTTTTTTCCATTTCCAGGGGTGTACATATGTCGCTTTGGTTTGGAAGATATTCTCTCTGGTTTCGTGCAGTTAGCTATAGTGATTAGTACTTCCAGTCTTACCTTGCGAGATGAACTCGGAGCGCACCATCTGCAGCGTCGTCGACAGAACCAACTGTGGTCCTTTGGCACAGAGCCAAGTGGGGGTTCTGAATCAGAGGCTCAGATGGTTATGGAACCGTGTGCGCTGCAGATTCCCTGACTTGCGCCATTGGTTGGTCGTTTTCTGGGTTCCGCTTAACAGATCACAGTCCACCACATACCGGAAGCGGCTACGTGGGTAGCGATTGTGGCGGGGACTGGGCGGTTTCTTTCATTAGAGGATCTCGGAAAACTACAGAATGGGCGTGATTCTAGAATCGTCCACTGCAGCTATAGGAAAGTAGACCCACTAACCGGCATTGCAGTTGTCAAATTTCGTAGTTGTATTGGAAAACAACCAGAATTCGAAGTGCTTAAACAAAGCACAGCAGCTTACATCGTTATAGGTACTAAAAGTTGGCTGAAGCGGGAAACACGTCCAGCCGAAATTTTTACAAAGGACCTAAGAGTGTTCAGAAAGGATAGATTGAATACAGTTGGTGCTGGTGTGTTTATTGCTGTCAGAATTGGTTTACCTTAAAGTGAAAGTGAAGTTAGTAGGGACAGTGGTTATACTTGACAATCGGACAAAGTTAATAAACGGTTCCTTGCAACAAGCCCTCTACCCAGATGATACAGTTGCTGAATAGTTCAAAAGAGACTTGAGTCCCATTTCGAATAAGTACCCCCTGGGGTCTATTATAGTTGGTGGTGGCATCAATCCACCCTCGACAACTTGGCGAAAACACATGTTTAAAGTCCGTGCCAAGCATAAAACGTCTTCCGAAATTGTACCAAATGTGTTCTCAGAAAATTATTATGAACAATTAGTTCTGGAGTCCACTGAAAGTGTGAATATTGCGAAAACATACTTGATCTCTTAACAACAAATAACCCTGACCAAACGGGAAGCATTATGACGACTACAGCGAATAGTGATCATAAGGTTGTTGTAGCGAGACAAAATACTGTAACACCCAAACCCACCAAAAATAAAACACCTCTGTTAAAAAAAAAAAATCGCTTGACGCCTTCCTAAGAGACAGTCTCCATTCCTACCAATCTGGCAATGTAAGCATAAATCAGATGTAGTTTAAATTCAAAGAAATAGTATCGATATGGTTTGAGGCATATATTTTAAATAAAGTAATAAGAGATGGTACTGATCCCTCTTGACACATGAAACAGGAACACGCCAAAACACTTTATTCTGAAGCAATGAGGAAAGCATGCCAAATCTGAAAGATCGTGAGAGATTGCAGGGCACTCACTTCTGATTCAGTGTCACGCTGGTTAATGTTCTTAGGGAAGATGATCTTTATTACGATCTGACTTCATACATCATGATGAAATGGTGGGCAGTAGTTTACGCTCTTGCTTGTGTGCTCTAGTGAAGGAATAGCGGTAAGCTTTTCCTGCGTTCAAAGGAATAGGGTGCTGATTTGAACGACAGCAATAAAAGCGTACGGCGTTGAGGGCCGAGGGATGCTCGTTTTTTTCTGCGGAACATGGGTACCAAGCTTGCAAACAAAAACCCCCAAGTTTGGTGAAACTTTACAGAAGCTCGAAATTAAGAGCAAACTTCAATGCGAGATCCTTTAATAGTTTCTATGGCGAATGTTCCCCTTGAAAAGAGATTCTGGTCGTATGTACAGTTCACCAGCATCAAGGTGCAATGAAGTGCCACTAGCGCAGAGTTACTAAACGCAGTTTCCCGAAATTTCATCACCAAAGAAGGCAAAGTAAATATTCCATAATAATTCATACAAAAACAACTGAAAAGATGAGTAACTTGGCAGTAGTTAGCCTGAGTGTAGCAAAGCAGTTTCAATCACTTAATAAAGGTCTTACAGTCTAGATTGTGTTCCAGTCGGGTTCTTTTCAGGGCGTGCTTATGCAGTAGCTATATACTTAGCAATCATTTACAACTACTCGCTCGTGGAAAGATCCGTATCTACAGACTTGAAAGTTACACAAGTTGTGTCAATACCCAAGAGAGGCATCAGGAGTAATCTGCTGAATTATAGACCCACATCGCTAACGTCGGTTTGCACTAGGATTTTGGAACATACAGTGTGCTGAAACACTATTAATTACGTAAAAAACGACTTATTGACAAACAGCCAACACTGATTTAGAAAATATGCTACCGACAGTGGATGTCAAACTGATTCCGTATCTTTAGATTTCCAGAAAGCTTTTTACTTTGTTCCTCAGAACCTGCTTATAATAAAATTTTGTTCCTATCGAGTATCGTCTCAGTTATGCGACTGGATTCGTGATTTCTTAACAGAAATGTTACAGTTTATAGAAAAGACAGAAATTCTTCAAAGAAAACTGTAGTAATGTCTGGCGTTCCCCAAGGAAGTGTTATAGGCCTTCTGCTGTTCCTGATATATATAAACGATTTAGGAGACAATATGTGACTTCCGGAATGCGTTTAACAGAGGTACATCTGTGTTGCGCTGCCTTGCGTGAAGAGATGGTTGTGGGTTGTATGCATCACAACGGTTGTTGTTATCCAGTACTGTACTCATTAGATAAGGGGCTGTCTGCACTATAGCCCATTTCTCCGCTGTTGGAGTACGTTTTGCCGACGTTGATCTCCATCATCGTCATGTTGCTGCACACGGCTGTTTAATGTGGTGATGGCAATATTGCCCGAGTTGAGGTGATCTCAGTAGATACTTGACTCGATAGCAGCTGGCGACCCGCAGTGTTCGCACTGTCAGGAATCACTGAACTGAACCACAGTCGTACATACTACTGGTTTAAGGTGTGTCCACGTTCGAGCGATGTGACAGGCTGATCTAGTTTGCATGCCCTGACAGCGGCTGTATGATTATCAGTACTCTCCCCGTCACCGCAGCTCTTTCGGATTCTTAAGTGCATTTTGCTTTATGTTGTCATTATTCTGTCGTTTGTCTGATCCATTTCTAGGAAAACTTTAAACTCTTAGCGATGTTTACTAGATCTTGGACATTCAAGTGAGAAGACATTTGTGTTTCTGTCCTCAGTTCACTGGACAGTGACATGTGTTCAAAAATGGCTCTAAGAACTATCGGACTTAACATCTCCTAGACTTAGAACTACTTAAACATAACTAACCTAAGGACATCACACACACACACCAATGTCCGAGGCAGGAGTCGAACCTGTGACCGTAGCAGCAGCGCGGTTCCGTACTGAAGCGCGTAGTACCGCTCGGCGACAGCGGCCGGCAGTAACATGTGTCATAGCGTAAAATTCAGAATCATATTGTTACTACCCGGTGAAGAAACTGTCGCCGAAAAGAAACCTTTCAGAAGCAACAGTCCAAGGCAGTATATGTATTTAATAATGTAACTTCGCCCAGGGAACCGTGGTGTTCAAATTTGTGTGAATTCCTAAGGGCCTGAAGTGCTGAGGTCATCGGTTCCTACACTTACACACTACTTAAACTGACATACGCTGAGAACAACACACACACCCATGCCCGAGGGAGGACTCGAACCTCCGGCGGGAAGGGCCGCGCAATCCTTGACATGGCGCCTCAAACAGCGCAGCCACTCTGCGCGGCTGGGAACCATGGTACTGGAATGTACGGAGTGTCACTAGTAAACGTATTTCACGCTGGAAATATCGTTGTCTCATGGGCTGAAATGTGAACAATATTTCTCTGACCATCATATCCTAACAGGGAAGAAAATATTGACATATTATTTACGTTGCAAAGGAAGTTGCATTTCTCAATTCGATGACTCCCATATAGTTTCAAAGTACTTCAAGGACTGCCCATTGGCATCACTCTAGATCACCTGTTCTGTGAGGTGTAGAGCATGTTTTGTCGAGACGACTGAGAACACTTTGGTCCATTCTGTGATCTCTTTGCGAGAATCAAATGGCTCTGAGCACTATGGGACAACACCTATGGTCATCAGTCCCCTAGAACTCAGAACTACTTAAAGCTAACTAACCTAAGGACATCACACAACACCCAGTCATCACGAGGCAGAGAAAACCCCTGACCCCGCCGGGAATCGAACCCGGGAACTGGGGCGCGGGAAGCGAGAACGCTACCGCACGACCACGAGCTGCGGACTTTGCGAGAATCAAGGACGGTTGTTAGGAGGTCACGAGTCAGTATGTTACCTCAGCGTTCAATTAGTCTTACGAAGTATGTGCCCCAAAGAGTGCTCAGATATAACGAAGATAAGGTCCGATGTTCACGCTACTGTAATTTAGTTACAATTCATGGTGCAGCTGCAGAGCAAACTTTGCGTAAAAAGTAGGAAGAACCGACTTAGAACGTCCTGTAGAGAGGCAAAATGCAGAAATTAGTCATGGGAAAGCGAAATTATTCTCAAGAAGCCTACGTCTATCTTATTTGATCAGGCGCTTCATTAGCGGTGAATCATCTTGAGTTTGATACATGTGTGTCACATTGCTAAGTCATACCAGGGAAATGTGTGCTGAAGATACTGTTTAAAAATCTGCCAAACTGCAATCGAAATTCTGAAATTTATTTTTTTATTTCGACTATTACAAATACTTGGTAAAAGCTTACGAATACATAAACAATGGTTTGTTTATTCTAAAATTACCTGTCACTTGCGACTGTGCTCGCGTATCAGCAGCTGTGTTAAGTAAGCTACTGTATATGCAGTAACATCTGCTGACATCAGTGTCTGCCTGTTTGGGTAAGCGTAGTTCGTGATGCGCTCCCTGTTTTTCCGGATCCCAAGCTGTCGCAACGCACGATGGGTCGGCATGCATAGCGTCGCTGTCCTGCAGTGCCTACACAGGGGTGTGGACAGGAGTGCCGATCTGTACATCGTGCTGTTGAAGTAGCTACGCGGTATGGATAATGCAGTGTCTTCGTTAGGCAACAAAGGGTGTGGAAGTATAGCTTAAACACATTGAAAATTGTCTAAGCATTGTGTGCATTACCTTTAATCGTATTATATCGCACATATCAACCAATAAAAGTATTTTCACGCATATGGTAACCATCAAAAGTCAAAGTATGAACAGATTTTTCAAATAATATATATTTTTTCATAATTCGCGTAATACTCTTCATGAAATCAATAGGTATTTCACACTACACTCTTCCTATAGTAGCCTGTGTTCTTACCAGGGTTCAGCGTATCTCTACATCAAATTTCATAGCAATCGGTCCGTGAAAACGGCAACGTACAGAGTTATTTCCGCATTTGCAGCACCAGTGTGGATAAACATTTCAGTTGTGATATCTTTTCCTTTCACTGTGTTCAGATTTTATGAAATATAAGCCTACACGGTTCACCCAGCCACGCACAACTTATCTGTAAAAACCTATGAGAATGATTATCCCTTTAAATCACGATATCTTTTTTTACGTGATCCTATTTGAAGGAAATAAAGCCTATTCGGTGTCCCAAGCCTTACACAGGTTACTGCGGGAACCACATGCCAATTCGCCTATCACTTTTGGAGAAACGTGTTTAAGCAGATAAACAGACAGGCGCGACAGTTAGTACAGATAACATTTACTGCTGCCGGTCAGGATTCTTTAAATTCATTTCTTGCACTAATAAATAAGGACAAGAATGGCTGGGAACGGAGCCTGGACCGCGAAATTAATCATAAAGAGCTAAAGATAAAAAGTAAAATAAAATGAAAGTAAGTATTAATGTGGAATATCTGTTTCCAAAGCAAATACTTCGTCAGCTACAGTCCTGCAAATAAAATTCTTCTTCATAAGTAATCGAGGAGATCATGCTGCGGGTGTTAGTTGCGGTAACGCTTGTGCAACAGCTGATATAATTATATCTGCTTATACAACATCCTGGTAATAGGATACGGAGTGTCACGTTTATGACGCAAGTTACTGAAACTCTTTGCTAATGAAACGCGCTGCCGAACACAAACAAGTGGCTACGTGCAGCCATACAGTTGATACTAAACTGCGGAACGCGTGTGAATGTGTTGCGGAGGCAGGTGCGGAGCAGCGGGAGAGCAGCCCGCGCCAGGCTGCGCCACGTCCCACAAATCCTGACGGACGGCGCCGGGGTCGACGGCGCGCTTACGAGCGCCGCTGCGGCTGACGGATCGCCCTCCTCGCCGGCGACAATTTCATTACTGGCCGCAGCTGCTGCGCGCGCACCCCACGGCGGCGGGCCTGAGCCCGAGGCCGCACTTGAGGAGGAGGCGACGCGCCTCCTGTTGCCGGCAATCCAATTCGGACGTGCGGACAGACGGATCTGCCCTCGCCTGACACGCCCCAACACTGGCGCCCAGATATCAGCCGCCGGTTAACCCCGGAACTGGAAACAGTACACAAGCAGAGTTACGAACGTCACGTTACATCTTCGATGCAGAAGGCACCCTGATGTTTTCTCATTTCACAATAGACGTCGAACAGTGTGTTGTCTTACCCCGTTACTGTTCAAACTAGGTATTAAAGAAAAAGGAATAAAGGACACAGATAAAATGAATCCCAAGTTGGATTAAAAATACATACATCAATAAAGTTTTGCGTCACCCGGTTCCCAGAACTCCTGAAGATAGACGTTGACTATGGATATTGTATCGCAGACACAATCCCTTTGATTATTCAGAGATGCCACTAAATCCGCCCAAAGATGTAAACAATCGTGCATGAGTGGCGCCTACTACACGGAGGGGTCTAAAGGCCGATCATTTCCAGTCATTCCACCAGGAAGGAGGTACACGGCTCGTGTTGTCTGTGGTTCAACCATGCCTAGACGGTCAATAACGCGGTTCGATCGCATCCGCATTGTTACTTTGTGCCAGAAAGGGCTTTCAACAGGGGAAGTGTCCAGGCGTCTCGGAGTGAACCAAAGCGATGTTGTTCGGACATGGAGGAGATACAGAGAGACAGGAACAGTCGATAAAATTTCTTGTTCAGGCCGTCCAAGGGCTACTACTGCAGTGGATCACTGCTACAGATTATGGTTCGGAGGAACCCTGCCAGCAACGCTACGACGTTGAATAATGCTTTACGTGCAGCCACAGGACGTCATGTTACGACTGACACTGTGCGCAATAGTCTGCATGATGCGCAACTTCACAGGCGACGTCCATGGCGAGGTCCATCTTTGCAACCACGACACCATGCAGCGCGGTACAGATGGGCCCAACAACATGACAAATGGACCGCTCAGGATTGACATCACGTTCTCTTCACCTATGAGTGCCTCATATGCCTTCAACCACACAATCGTCGGAGACGTGTTTGAAGGCAACCCGGCCAGACTGAACGCCTTAGACACTCTTCCCAGCGAGTGCAGCAGGGTGGAGGTATCTTGCTGTTTGCGGGTGGCATTATGTGGGGCTGACGTACGTAAATGGTGGTCATGGAAGGTGCCGTAACGGCTGTACGATACGTGAATGCCATCCTCCGACCGACAGTGCAACCATATCGGCTGCATATTGGCGAGGCATTCGTCTTCATGGACCAAATTCGCGCCCCCATCATGCACATCTTGTGAATGACTTCCTTCAGGAAAACGTCATCGGTCGACTAGAGTGGCCAGCATGTTCTCCAGACACGGGCTCCATCGAACATGCATGGGATAGATTGAAAAGGGCTGTTAATGGACGACGTGACCCACCAACCACTCTGAGGAATTTACGCCGAATCGCCGTTGAGGAGTGGGACAGTCTGGACCAACAATGCCTTAATGAATTATGGATAGTATGCCACGACGAATACAGGCCTGCAGCAGTGCAAGAGGATGTACTACTGGGCATTAGAGGTATCGGTGTGTACAGCACCACCACCTCTGAAGGTCTCGCTGTATGGTGGTACAACATGCAATGTGTGGTTTTCATGAGCAATAAAAAGGGCGGAAAAGATGTTTATGTTCATCTCCATTCCAGTTAGCCGTACAGGTTCCGGAACCCTCGTAACTGACGTGATGCAAAACTTTTTTTAATGTGTGAATGAAGATATTGCTGTTCTCTGTGAAAGTAAATGAACTTGGTACTGAATGAAATGGACAGCCTAGCGATCTAAGAACATGAATTCAGTGTGACCCAAAGAAATAAGAGAATATTTAGGAGCAGGAGACACGAGGATCGCGACTGATATAAAAACACCAACGGAAAAATGTTGCTGCAGCAGCCCAGGAAAGTGGATACACTCCTCGTTAAAAGACTCTAACTGTAAATTGGTGTGCCATTTGCCTCATTCTATCTTCCTTAGCATGTTTAAAATTTTTCCCAATCATGTGTGTCATGTGATCATATTGGTTTAACATGCAATTCATCTCTCACTCTACAACCTCCACTAACTGTAACTCACTCACAGCCACTAGTCCCATGTTGTAAGCCGCTTGTACCCACCCACTCCAACTTGTCCATTCTCTCTCACTGATTCAGCCCAATTCATTATCAATATGTCTTTATAACTATCACTTTCTCCTTCGTTATATGCAACTATTACCTCTCACTGTCACTGTCTCCGTCGTGTTCTCTCTCTCTCTCTCTCTCTCTGCTACTATCTCATTCATTCCTCCCCACTGCTACTGTCTCTTCTCACTGTTACTATTTCTCTCTTCCTCGCTGTCATTGTCATGTACTCTCTCATTATTATTGGCTCTCAACCACATCCTCTTTCTCCTTCTCTTTTTTTCCTCTGCCACCGGCAATGTCTCCTTCCGTCTTTTCCTGGCACTTCCCTGTCCGTCAGCTATGTTTAACTGCCACTGTGTCCCTCTTTTTCTCTCACATTGCCGTAGTCTCCGTCGGACTTCTGTTCCATAACCACTGTTGTTGTCTTCCAACATTTATTGCTTTTCCGTCTCTTCTCCACTGTCACGGTCTCCTCCTCTCTCAGCATAAAAAAGCTTGGATATGATGATATGCTAAAACCTCTGGAATTTTTTTAAGTGCTGAGGAAGATAGAAAGAGACAGCTTTTAACCCACTATTCAATCAGAGCCTTTTAAACAAGAGCATATTCTCCTTTTTTGTGCTCCGATGAGAGCTTTTTCCCTCTGATTGGCTGTTTTACCTGCTATATCATGGCACGTCATTCATATGAAAAGAACCTTACGACTCAGTAAAATTTTGATAATTTACTTATATGAAATTGGACTAACGCAAAACTAATTTTACACTTCAGACCGGATTTTACGGGCACAAAAATTCTGCCTGTACTTCAGTACTGCTACAATGGGTTCTCAGAACACTTCTGATGATAGCGCAGACAATTACAGCATATTTTTCCGTGCTACGTCACTTTTGCCTCAAACCAAATTTTACTTGCGTACTTCATGTGTATAAGTGGAGTAGCTTTAAATCATTTTTTTCTTAAAATGCATGCAGATATCAAGAAAGTTTCAAAGTTCCTTCGAGGTCGGGATCTTAGAAATATCCAGTGAAAATTACGGCCAATTGTTGTGCATAGCTGTCTCGGAATCCGCGGCCTGGTTTTGGTACACAAAAACCATGCTTTTGGGGTGTTTCTAGATATCGGATAAATATTTTGGAAAACGGAAAATGTCTAGAGAATACAGCGTTGAGATTTGAGCAATTTTCTTCATTTGGTTGTTTAGGTATCCCGAATAGCGAAAACTTCATTTTTGGGTTTTCTCAGGAGCCGCTCATGACCTAGTTGGTTCCCCTATAAGCCCCTTAAGGCGTAGTACAGACAGCATCTAATCCAGAAACAACCAACTGATTTTCTCCATTTGACTAAGCAGAAGGAAGTGTGTAATATTCAACCTTTGGTCCTTTACTGTAGGGTAGCTACATTACGTCGATCCTCCTGTTGGGTATACAAATGGTCCCAAGCCGAAGAGCTGTCCAAAACACTTGAACCTACTTATCACCAACTGAACATGAGGTATGAGCCCCGAAAAAATGCCTTTTGATGCCCAGCATTCTGGAACATATTGGTGGCGCATGCTTTCACATGGGTATCGATACAATGCAGCCGATATTCTTGATGACACTGGATTTGTGAGGATTAGATTACACATTTGTGGGCCTGAGACCAGGCTCTGATGCCCTTCACACCAATGTCTTTGGATATAAACTTGGAATGAAAATGAAATTCGTGTAATAGGAGAAGTGTAAAAGTTCTACTATCATAGAAGCAAAATAATGCGTGATAGACGTTGCAAAGGTGACTTACGAAGTAGGCAAGCACATGCTGGTAGCACGTTCCTTGCCAGTAGAGTGTCTGCCACTATCTAACATAGGCGTTAATTTCTCTGGAGCACGGCATTCCGTGCGAGTGAATCATGGATTGTGGAAAAACAGTGGAGTTACGGAAGGACGCTGAAAATTGCTTGGCCTGGTAATACAGGAAGAGATTAGATTCTTCACAGAGTCAACGAGGAAAGAATATGTGGAAAACGAGAAACAGAAGAAGGGGTAGGATGATGATGCCGTAACATGTGTCCAGACGTTAGGGAATAATTAGCTTGGAAGAAGAGAGAGTTGCAGAATGTAAACATTGTAGGGGAAGATAGAGAACTGTGTTGGGCCTGATAAAACCAGTCACAACACTGATAAGCAAACTAAGAAAAATTCCTAGTTTTACTAATCATAACGTTCTATAGGTAGCCATCATGTATTTTATTATACTGATAAAACAAATCACACAACAGAGAAGGTGAATCGTTGCCACACAGAGCATGTAGTGTTCAGATGCGCCAAAGTGTACATAAGTGTAAAACCTCGGCTGTTCCACATACTGACGCTTGAGCAAGCTGCTTACTAGAATATGAGATCAGCTATGGTTTTCAATAAGAGAAGGGGAATAATAGCCAATCCACATAAAGTGAAAGATATTTTGTTTCCCCAGGCGTACCGACATTCATCATTACTCAATACACATTTCCAAATACCTATTGGGACTACCAACTCCCACAAGCAGCACACTTCTCGAAACAGTTTATTCCATTATAACGCTATCTTTAAATACTAGAGACTTAAGACAGAACAGCGATGCACTGTTTACTCCCTGCGAGAAGTGTTTGTCAATGAAAGATGTGTCATTTCTTATGTGGACTTGATTTCTGGCTCATTGAATTATACAGAATTGGCAGCGACCGCTCCACTAAATCTCAGAGGTAGTGCCTTTTGGCTGGTCGCATACTACTTACGCTCATGCCAACTGAAACTATATCGTTTCAGTCACCTTTTCAAGTCTCAAAAATCTGTGAGAAATTTAAACATTGCAGCGCGTCATTCAAACATCTGTGATCTATATTTGAAGATAGAAGCAAATAATGACAATTTTCGTTCTTCGCTTCAGTCTGCATACACAGGGTGAATCACCTAAAACTCACACCGCAGACATTGTGGAAATTGAAAGTGCTACTATTATGAGGTTTCCATAGAACAGATTATTAGTCAGGGGCTCGTATTGTTAGTCAATCAGCATACTGTAATAATACTTAGAAAGTTTACTTATGTGCAAACATACGCTTTTAAATAGTGCAATGCCTATTACGTCTACAGACGTTAAAGTAACCTCTGGCGTGCCACAGGGGAGTGTTAGGGGACCATTGCTTTTCACAATATATATAAATGTCCTAGTAGATAGTGTCGGAAATTCCATGCGGCTTTTCGCGGATGATGCTGTAGTATACAGAGAAGTTGCAGCATTAGAAAATTGCAGCGAAATGCAGGAAGATCTGCAGCGGATAGGCACTTGGTGCAGGGAGTAGCAACTGACCCTTAACATAGACAAATGTAATGTATTGCGAATACATAGAAAGAAAGATCCTTTATTGTATGATTATAGCAGTTACTTCTGTAAAATATCTGGGAGTATGCGTACGGAACGATTTGAAGTGGAATGATAATATAAAATTAATTGTTGGTAGGGAGGGTGCCAGGTTGAGATTCATTGGGAGAGTCTTTAGAAAATGTATTCCATCTACAAAGGAGGTGGCTTAGAAAACACTCGTTCGACCTATACTTGAGTATTGCTCATCAGTGTGTGACCCGTACCAGGTCGGGTTGACAAAGGAGATAGAAAAAATCCAAAGAAGAGCGCGCGTTTCGTCACAGGGTTATTGGGTAAGCGTGATAGCGTTACGGAGATGTTTAGCAAACTCAAGTGGCAGACTCTGCAAGAGAGGCGCTCTGCATCGCGGTGAAGCTTGCTGTCAACGTTTCGAGAGGGTGCGTTTCTGGATGAGGTATCGAATATAATGTTTCCCCCTACTTATACCTCCCGAGGAGATGACGAATGAAAAATTTAGAGTGATTCGAACGCGCACGGAGGCTTTCCGGCAGTCGTTCTTCCCGCGAACTATACGCGACAACTGGAACAGGAACGGGAGGTAATGACAGTGGCACGTAAAGTGCCCTCCGCCACACACCGCTGGGTAGCTTGCGGAGTATAAATGTAGATGAACATTAACAAACTAAAAGTAGGATAAATTAGAATGCCAGTGGTGTTTGTTTCACGGATCTAGTGCCAGTCGTTTACGAGATATTGTATTTTGAATAGTTTCGACACCGACACTTGTTTGTGCCATTCAACCTGCTTATTTGCTAAGTACGATGTTGCTGTGTTTGCTTACACTGTGATTGTGTATTCCCTGAGAGCATTGCGGTTTACTAGTCAGTGACAGCGCAAGCAGTAGTTCGTGAGCAGAAAAAGCTGACATGCTCATACTGTATGGAGAAAGTACGATATATGCAGCAGGATATCCCAACAGAAGTCAACAATCTCGACAGTTTTTTATCACCCTATTCAACCAGTTACGTGAAGGTGGTAATATACCACCTAGACAACGTAACAGAAATACACAAGTGACGACAAAATAGGGGGAAATTAATGTTCTTGCAGTTGTTGCAGTTCATCCGCACATTAGCTCCTGCGCAATCGCACGATAAAGGGGCATGAGTCAGACAACTGTCCTGGGATAGTGGACCATCAGCCCGTAGGCTCGTTTCGGACAGACAGAGCACTGAACGTGCACAAATTTTGCAGCCTCATAACAGACCATTTTCCACGGATGCTAGAAGGTATTCCACTGCAGGCTTGGCGAAACCTGTAGTGCCAATACGATGGCTGTCCAGAAGTGCTTCCAAATAGCTGGATTAGATGCAGAAGACGACGTGTACCTTGGCCAGCCTGTTCCCCGGATTTTATGCCTGTAGACACTTTTCCCGAAGGACGCAGTCCACAAGGATGTACGAACTACACCCGATGATATGATACGACGTATTACCGCAGCCTATTCGGACATCTCCGCTGAAATGCTAGCACGTGTGCAGCAGCTGTTCCGTACCATGCAGGAAGCGTGTATTGCTGCTGCCGGTGGTCATTTTGAACACAACTTGTGATGGTTCAGCTGCCTCGTTACTGGTCAGAATCCACATAGCTAGTCTACGCACTTGTGTTGTTCCTTAGTGTGTGCTGCCACAGGTATTGTACAAGGGCATGTGTGGGAACTTTCCAGAATACGATACCTCGTAAACGACTTGGATTAGAATCCTGCATAAAACACCCCTGACATCTAATTTGCACTCCTTTTAGTTTGTTAACGTAAATAGTCATTATTCCATCTAAAAGAATTTGAACAAAAACCACACTTTCTAAGTATTATTACAATCTGTTGATTGGCTAACAATATGAGCTGCTAACTCCCAATCCATTGTGTGAAAAACGCACGTCAGTAGCACTGTCCATTTTCGCAATATTTGCGAATATTTGTGACTTATCCCAAGTAAAAACTCATAGATCATGGATGTCAAAAGGGCACCACAAGTTGTGACGGCTGTTGACTGTTCATGTGGAAATACAATTCACATGTCAGTTAAAGATAGTTTCTAGAAAAGGTAAAGTAGTTAGGGGTTGCTCCCAGTTCCCTACAGCTTAACTATTCCCATGGAACCCTAATGCAGCAACAAATGTTAACATAGTGTTATTAGGATGATGATGTTTGGTTTGTGGGACGCTCAACTGCGCGGTCACCAGCTTCCGTGCAAAGTCCCAATTTTTTCACAATCTAATTTTTCCGCAGTCCCATCTAGCCACTGTCTCGAATGATGACGATGATGATGAAATGATAAGGACAACACAAATACCCAGTCCCCGGGGAGAGAAATTCCCCAACACGGTCGGGAATCGAACCCGGGACATCGTGCTCCAGAGGCAGCAACGCTAGCCACTAGACCACGACCTGCGGACGTATAGTGTGATTAGCATTACAAACAGTAAGTCAGCCACCTAGTTCCAGGGTCGCTTTTTGAGCAGTAGTAATCTACCCGTCTGATGCAGTGTATATCTATAAATGCAGGGAATTATGGGCTCCTATTGAAAGGCAGCTGAGCAGTGTTACTAGTTAGGTCTCCTCTTTGTGTAAAATGACAACACATCAAGATACACATTTTATGCCGTCAGATAAGGTGGCTAATTTCATCTGACAATCTACATTCTCTGATCGATGCAGTTATTCACCGATCGGCGACATATAGACAAATAAGCGTTTCTATGCACTAAATCAGCGTTCGCGTGTTATTAAAACAGATTTCTCACTATCTGCGTGGCTGGACAGAGCAGTAATGTCAAGTGCTGAAGTGGACATTTCCCAAAGCTTTTCTGTTAAGCAAAATCTTCGTCCGCAGCAGGTTGTATGCACTTCACAACAAAGTTTACCCAGTTTACCTACTTGAGTAAGCCAGTGCCACACGTTTCATAGAAGAGACTACCGACTCCTTCCACTCCTGACCATGCGAGTAACTAGTCTGTCTGGTGGGAACTTCGGAGCAGCTAATATTAGACTCCTTCCGTGTGACGCACATCAGTTCACAACGCACTCACGCTTAATTTACGAGTCGTGGCTGTAAACTCTCCACACAAGTAGGAACCCGGCAAGTTGCACGGCGCGCGAGCAGCATGTTGCTATAACTGTGGTTTACGCGAAGCAGTTAACATTCCTGAGTTAGCTACGCTAATTACTAAGGCTAATCTTGATGTACATGCCGGCATTATGGTTGTAGTGTATGGTTACTTAATATCGTTTCTATCTAACCGAAGAAACAACACATTACACAACCATGAAACCTAAAATTTTCCTTTTAGCAGCTACCCCGCTATCTGTTTATGATGACAAACGCAGATGTTACTGGAGCCCGTTTGCGGCCATATCACTATAATATACGAAGATGATATCTGTTCTTTCGGTATCTGTTCTTCTGAAAGAGCAGATACCATCTTCATATAGTTAAGGCTCACCGGCCATTGGCCTTCTTCTTCTGTGCTGGGTGCACACGCATTGCCCGAACTCTTACGGGACTCGGTAAGATTGTCTGCCGTGAGTAATGAGTGTAATGGTCAGGGGCACTATGAATGTGGTGTGTGGACATTAAGTTGGGAATATGGGTCTCACGGGGAGCGTGTAAGGGATAAATTCATGCAGTCGCACTATTCTCTGTACCCTCGGTGGCTGAGATGTATGGAGCATCAGCCATGTAAGCAGGCGATCCTGGGTTCGAGTCCCGATCGGCTCACACATTTTCAACTCTCCCCGTTGACATATATCGACGCCTGCCGACAGCTTAGGGTCTTATCATTTCAGATCACTTTAAGGTTAACTCTTGCATAGCATTCAAGGGCAGGAGAACATCCTGTAATGGGCGGTGGCTGGTAAATTACCCATGGTTATTGAAGGCCAGTTAGTGAAAACCGCCCAAATAGTGATCATTTTACTGAATATTATTAGGGACTCATAACCAGCATATGTCCAGGTCAGAAGCCACACAGCCTCTCCAACATTAGTTTCAAGCGGATTCATTCAATAAATATCACGAGTCAATACTAGACCATCGCGGTGGTTAGATCGCTGTACATAGCATCAACCATAACTCCACCGAACATCTTTCGGATGTGGCACTATGGTACAAACAAGAAAAAAGGTCTAGTAAACGGGCGTTCAAATTGCGTGCCTTAAGATCTATGAGAACTTCAACTACGTTACTGTGAAGCACATGTCTTCTATTGCAAACTCTTTGCTTTCCGTATTTTAGGAGTAGGTAGAATGTTCCAAAACAAGAAAACAATGTTTAGTAGGAAAGGTGCGCTCGTAGCTTTTAAGGGATGCGTTATAGAGCCAGTGTTTACTCTCCAGTTTTCTTGTTTTGGGCCCTACCACCTCTTTGAAAAACATTGAAGTAAGACAATTTGCAGTATAAGATATGTATTCCACAGTATCGAAGAATAACAAGTGCTAACTGATATTAATGTCTGCATTTTAGATCCCATTGCTTACTAGACATTTTTTATTGTTTTGGTCCATATAAGTACTTATGAAAGATAGTCGGTGGGGTTTCTCATTCATCCTCTGTATGTCAGGCCACAGTCAGCCTCTCCATTATATTACTTTACGTTCATTTGCTAGTCATGTGGTCTTGGCATTACGATTTTCGTGCTTCCAAGAATTATCAGGTGCGACATTCCTAAATTTCGTACAAAACAACTTTCACACATGATAAAAAAAAAAAATCTGTAGCAGTCAGTTTTCTGTTCTTTTGTCTGTCTTTAGTCAGCCTGACTGGGTAGTTTGAAATTTAATACATTGTGTAACTAATTGTACCCATAAGTACTCGTATAAAAATGTGTTCCCGTCACATCATTGAACAATCCATATACAGTATCGCTGATAGTGTTATTATGGACAAGAACCTGATAACATCAAACTTAATGTCTTTTGATATAAGAAGGTTATGCAATAACAACAAGCGTACTTTCATTCCCATAAATGAACAGGAGAATGCATTTAGCACTAAAAGAGTGACCCATACAATTTTTCTATCTTTTTCTTATTTATGCAGAGGAAACTCAGTAGTTACTCAACCACAATTTTATTGTGATGGTGCATTATTGAATGGTGAAAAGCTCTCAGGAGCGATATGAAATTAAACTAAATTGTAAGACTAGCCCGTAATTACCAAACAGTAAATTGATGGAGAGCAGTGACTTTGTGTGGGTAATCAGTTTTTCTTGTCGGCTTTCGCGAATTCCCTGTGCGTCGAAAGCTCCAATGTATAAGACCGAACAAGCAGTCCCAATTGAAATATTGCAAGTTGAAGGAGAAGAAACTCCAGAAAATGACATAATACAAAAGTAAAGTTGTTTACATAGAATACCATTTTTTCGTAACAAGAAGTATCCGGATTATAGACATTTATATACAGTTATATACAGAGCTGTACTCTGTAAGCGACCACACGGTGTACCGGTTTCATTTCTCGCCCCTTCCTGTTCTCTTCACGGATGGTACGCGGGAGGAGAGACGGTCTGCAGAATTCCATATGAGCCAGAATGCCCCTAACAAGGAAAAACAAAATTTTAAAAAGTGGCTGAGATCTTGGGATCCAGCTTTTCTTCTCAGACAGCTGAAACACACTGATTCAAAGTATGCAACCTGTTTGTCTATATCACCCACAGTTGTCTTTAGATATACCCCTTCAACCATTTATACAGGGTGAAGATTAATAAAACCGAAAAGTTGCAGGGACGGTTTCCTGGCTGGAAATAAAGGACAAAATGCCCGATGAAGATGTCTGGAAATGCATCGCTTCCACGGTAGATGGCGCTGACGGATGACAGTTCCTCCGTCCACGTGCCGTGTGTTCTTTCTACGCTGCAGGCAGTGCAGTCAGACGAGTTCGCGATGCCGACGAGCGAGGACAATGCGCGCGCGGCCGGGGCAGCCGCCTCGGACGCGCCGGAGTCGGCCGCTGGTCGGTCGGTTGGGCCTGGCCCGCCGGACGCTCCACCGGCCGCTCCACACAGGACGGATCCCAGGTTGACGACCCAGGCTACGGCACCGGTTCATGACAGGATAGAACGACGATCGACAGGCGCTATTCGACCGCAGAAAACTACACACCACACGACGAAACCGTATTCGGACGTCGGCCATACACCACATCACGATGGACGCAGCAATGAAGACGACCGCCCGGACTACGCCAGAAGACTCGATATCTGTCGGGAGGAGGGCAAAGAAACGTTGAAGGACATACGAGGGTTATTCCAAAAGTAAGGTCCGATTGATTGCCAAATTGAAACCACAGTGAACATCAGAAATGTTTTACTTGTAACAATTAGCTACACCTTTCAGCTACTTCTCTACGTAGTCGCCGTTCTGACTTAGACTTTTGTCATAGCGTTGTACCAACTTTTCAATAGCCTCATCATAGAAGGCAGCCGCCAGTGCTTTCCGCCAATTCTCCACGCTGGCCTACACCTCGTTGTCTGTGTCAAAATGTTGTCGTCAAAGACAGCGGTTCATGTGACCAGAGATGAAACTCAGGGGGAGACAATTGCGGACTGTATTGTGGGTAATCTAACATTTCCATTTGAAAACGATGCAGGAGCATCTTCATTGCCCCTGCAGAATGCGGCTGAGAACTGGCGTGAAGACGAAACAGCACGACAGTTATGTAATGTTGGCTGCATAGCTTCAGGCGAAATTTCTCACCAGGCCCTCGTACTTGGCGGCAGACACTATTTTCTAGACATCTTTACGCACTCACTGCGAGCTCAGAAATGAGAAGAGCGACGTGATGCTAACTGGGGTTATACTAGAGACACAACCCAACACATCTGTGCAAAGCTTTATCGGATTTTCATAGTCGTTTCCATTTCGCGACCGATCGGACCTTACTTTTGGAATAACCCTCGTACAACGCCTTATTCGCTATTCACGGGAAACGCAAGAGCAGGATAACAACACCTGTCTGGCATCTCCATCTGTGGACTCAGATGTCGAATCAGAGCACTCCCACCAAACGGTCGACGACGCGGAGATGGCAGCGGCCTTTCCAGCAGAAAACGACAACGACTCCCCACACGCAGAGGGGGACTTTACGCTCGTACACAACAAACGGCGCAGAAGCAACGCATTAGCCAAGGACTTAGCCAACCCGGCTAAGAGACGAACGGAGACCATCCCCACAACGAACCGATTCGCCCCACTGACACCTCAAGCTGCGCCTCCATCAACCACCAACAAGCCACAGACACAAACTTCTAATGCCGCAGAAGCCGTGGACAGAGACAAGAATGTGCTTCGCAAAGTGCCCCCAGTCACAATTTATTACACAAAGGATTACGTTCACCTCAATGAAACGCTCAAAGGACTTCTAGAGGGCAACCTTAATGCTATATACCAAAAGGACCGCATCAAATACCACTATGAGTCCTTCGGAGACCAAAAACGTGCAATAAAATTCTTCACGAACCACAGCTTCTCCTATTTTACGCATCAAGCACCAGACGAGAGGGAACTGAAAGTAGTTGTCTAACGCCTTCCGGCGGAAGTTACCGAAGAACAACTTTACTATGCCCTCAAGGGAAAAGGCTTCAAAGTGCTACAAGTCTACCAATTTAAGGAACGTGACGAGAAGACGAAACAATTGATACCGCAACCTGTGTACCGAGTCACCCTCCCATCCGGAAAAGACAGTGACAAGATATATTATGTCAAATACCTGCTCTACACACGAGTGATAATGGAAACCTATACTAGTAAAGAAGGACCAGTCCAGTGCCGCCACTGCCAACGTTTCGAGCATACAGCGAACTACTGCAGCATGCCAGCACGCTGCGTCCGCTGCGGTGGATCCCATAAATCATCGAATTGTACCCATTCTAGGACGGCGCCCCCAAAGTGTGCCAATTGTGAACAAGAACATCCAACGACCTTCCGTGGCTGCCCCAAATTTCAAGAACTCCTACGGAAATATACTAGAAGGACACCAAAGAAGTTTACCCCACAACGGCTTATAATTGTTAAGAACTCGGCCATGGCAGCGATTCCGGCCACCCAACAACAAGCGGCACCTCTCCCTGTGGAAACAATTGCCTCTCGACCACAACCGACACCCAGAGTGAGTCTACGACAGACAACACAACAGCGCTCTTACTCCGAAGCAATACATGCCCATCCACCGACGCCAACACCAGCGGAGACATCATCTGCCTGGTCGACAACCTTTACACCAGCGTTAACAGATATTCTTCAACTACTCACCGCCCTCCAGCAGAAGCTGACGTCTGTCGCTTGTAGAAAGCGTACTAACAGCTTTTCAAACACCCTAAATGGATAGACGGCATCACACGAGGAATCTTAACTTCTGCATTTGGAATGTCAACGGTCTGAAACTGAAGAAAATAGAATTCACGGACTTCTTACATCGCCACAAGATAGACGTAGCATTTGTCTCCGAAACATCTCCGCGAGTCAACCGACGTCCGCTTGAGGAACATGCACATCTACCGGACGGACAGACGGGACCAACGTGGTGGAGGGACCGCAGTTCTGATCAAAAAATGTATTCGTCACCACCAAGAACGTTTACCCCAACTCCATACTTTAGAGGCCACGGCAGTAACAATCCACACGACGCTCGGAAACATTACCTGTATTGCGGCTTACCTTAGCCCAAAGAAACCTCTCCACCCAGAAAATCTTTACGCCGTTACAGAGGGTTACAACAAGATCCTCCTTGGAGGGGATCTTAATAGTAAACATGTTGCCTGGAATTCCCGTAAGACTAACCCAAAAGGACATATGTTGTTTGCACTGGCTGAGAATTTACACGTTTCCGTCCATGGACCACGGGAACCGACGAGGATACCTTACGTCCAGACACAAGACCCTGATGTTCTAGACATCGCCATAATCAAGAACATCAACGCGAATCTCCATCTGCGGACGCTGGATGATCTTTCGTCGGACCACAGACCGGTGTTAGGACTCATAGAGATGGCTACTTTGCGACTCCCACTGCCGACGACAAGAACTTACGATTGGCAGCAGTTCCAAACGTACCTCAACAACAATGTGCGACCAACCCAGGTCGTTACTACGAGAGAAGCGATTGATGTGGCAGTCGCAGTACTCACGAAGAAGATTAACAGTGCGAAACAACGAGCACTCACGGAGCACCTGCAACCAGAAGTCAATTATGACGAGTTTCCACCACCACTGCAGGAACTTAAGACAAGGCGCAATCGATTTCGGAAACGATGGGTCCGTTACCGCCATCCGGATGATAGACGGGAGACTCACAGACTAACCCGAGAACTCCGGCGGAAGGTTCAGGACTGGAAGCAGCACACTTGGGAACTCAAAATGGACAACTTTCTATTACGCACCAAAGATGAATGGCGAATAGTTAAAAGTCTCAGACAGCAACAGCCCCCCCAAAAGGGCAATTCGAGGACCCCGTGGCCTCTTGTACGACTCACTGGTGCAGGCGGAGCTGTATGCGGATACATACCAACAACGGATGACTACGGAGGATGGAGACGATGCACTCCACCGTGCAGAGGACACAGCGGCGGAATGGGAAGTTTTTCGGGACGCCCCGACTAACACTATGCCCCGGCTGACAACGCCGGAGGAAATTCGGAGGATTATCAAGTATAGCAAACACACCTCACCTGGAACAGATAGAATCAGCAATACGGAATTGAAACATCTACCGAGAAAGCCTGTTGTGCTTCCCACCCGGATAGTGAACAGCTGCCTCAGGACTGGATACTTCCCAGAGGCATGGAAGATTGCCAGAATAGTGCCAATACCAAAACCGGGCAAGGATCTCTCACACCCTGACAGCAGCTACAGACCCATAAGTTTACTGCCGACGCTGGGAAAGGTACTGGAACGTGTCCTACTGAAACGCATGCTGGACATCCTTGTGGCACACAACATCATCCGACCGGAGCAGTTTGGCTTCCAGGCGAAGCTATCGGCTGAGTTACAACTACTGCACATCACGGAATCTATCCAAGACAATTTCAACAAGAAACGACATACTATTGGAGTCTTTCTCGATATAGAGAAGGCTTACGATAAAGTATGGCGACACAACTTGATCGTCAAGCTCCAACGTACCACTCCCCTACCAGACTGCTATTTAAAACTTCTCGACAATTTTCTTCAGGATCGCAGATTATATGTTGGCATTGATGACAAGAATTCAACACGGCCTGTCCTTGAAGGACTTCCACAAGGATCGGTCATATCTCCATTGCTATTTAATTTATATATTAACGACCTCCCGACGGTACCACATGTTACTTCCAGTTTCTATGCCGACGACACAGCGCTCCTGACTGCAGGCACCAGAATGGACCACCTCGTCACACGGATGCTGCGCCAACTAGATTTAGTGGACCACTGGACCCACAGGAACAAAATAACGGTCAATGAAGAGAAAACCAAAGTTATTGTCTTCACACGTCGGAGACCCATCGTCAATGGGCGCCTACGGATATCAGACCAGCCACTCCCCTGGGCAACAACTGTATAATACCTGGGAGTGCATCTGGACGCCAAACTGCTGTATAGTCATCACATTATGGAGAAGAAGACGTCTGGCCTCAAAATGCTGGGAGCTCTCCTCCCATTTCTGAAGAGCTCTTACCTCAGCCAACGCACGAAACTCCAGTTGTACCATGCCACAGTTGAACCATCTACTTTGTATGGATCAACCTGTTGGGGTACCACGTGTGCCACTAACTACAAGAAGTTACAGGTTGTACAAAGCAGATGCCTACGATGGATCACTGGAGCCCAATGGTGGATCCGGTATCATGACATTCATCGAGCCTTAAGCGAATCTTACCTCTCAGACAAGGTCAAGGAGAAGGCACGAGCCTTATTTCGGAAGTAGGACATGATACGTGACAGTACACCGCAACTCACCACAGTAGGTACGGTAGAACCCTTACGCAACCACAAATATAAAGTACCGAAGGCGATAGTATTTGAGCCTCCGTAATTGATATCTCTACGTAATTCTCCATAATTTAAGGACATATAGTCCTTTAGCACTTCTACACACATGTTTTCAAACACACACCAAAAGCAGCGAGTTAAAGGACCCTTCTGTGTGCCCAAACTAAAGCTGAAAGAAGAATAAATAAACAAAGAGAAAATTTTTACCCTTTCCATTCCCTACAGAAGTAAAAATCAACGAAGTTGATAAGACTTCAGCACCACCACGCACACACAAAATAAATAAATAAATAAATAAATAAATAAACGCAGGCAGTGTGGTTGACGCAGCGTAGTCCTACTGTAAGCAGCATAATGGTCCAATATTCGTGTCGGGAACAAGCCGAGACGGTGTTTGGGCACGGGCAAGCTAATGCACAGCTATACGAATACCCTCCCAAACACTAACGATATCACACAACACTGCAAGCCCTTTTTTGGCGTTTTTGTGATCATGGGGCATTTCAGACAGACGAACGTGCAGGGAGACGACGTACCGTGCGTGCACCAGATTCGGAGAACCGGATTCTACAGGACATTAAGACGAAACATCGTACAAGCTTCTGGTATACATCTATATCTACATCAATAGGGCTACTCTGCAAATCAGATTTAAGTTCCCGGCAGAGGGTTCATCGAACCAACTTCACAATAATTCTCTATTATTACAATCTCGTACAGCGCTCGTAAAAGACGAACTCATATATCTTTCCGTGCGAGCTGTATATATATTATTATTATTATTTGAGCTTTTCCTCATTACAGAGACTTATCTCCAACATAACAATTTACTTTGAAATTACAATACAAACAATAAACGTTCTTAAACTATATTCTCAAAATATTCCTCTAGGTGTTTCGAACTTGTGTGTCTTCTTCCTCTGCGTCCATTCTCCTCATTGTGTGCTGTACATTTTGGAGCCAGTTGGCCATAGGTCGTCCTCTTCTTCTTCTTCCCTCCGGTTCCCACTCCAGTATCAATTTTGGTATTCTGGTTTTCTCCATTCGTCGTACAAGCCCGTATCACTGCAATTTCTTCCTATCCATTACGTCATATATTCTTTCTTTTATTTCCATTCTTCTTATTATTTCGGTGTTCCTTATCTTTTCTTTCCTGGAGATTCTTGCCGATCTTCTCCAAAAGTCCATCTCTAGAGCTCGTAATTTTTAATGTGCATCATGTTAATTGTCCAAGTCTCCGTTCCATACAGAACCACACTCTCTAATATGGATTTGTATATTAATTTTTTAGTTCTGCTCATTACATTCCTGCTCCATAAGACTGAGTTAAGCATCCCAATGACCCTCCGTCCGCTACTAATTCTTTTATTGATTTCTGACTCTGATTTTCCCTCGATTTCTAAAATGGATCCCAAATAACAGAAAGTGTTTACCTTTTTGATTTTTTTTTCCTTCAATGTATAGCTCAACTGAATCATTAGTCAAGTATTCTGTTTTTTGGTAATTAATCTTCAAACCCCAAGTTTTGTATGCTACTGCTAGTTGATTGCAAATATAGTTAGCATCCTCCCCATCTTGTGCTACGACTACTTGACCATCAGCAAATAATAAATGATGTAGGTAAAATCCATCTCTTATTTCTAATCCCAGACTATTACATTTACGAGACCATGTTCTAAGGCTAATATCTATATAGATTTTAAATAATGATGGTGACATGGGACAGCCCTGTAAAAGACCTTTGCTTGTTCTAAATTTCTGTGAAAGTTTGTTACCAACTTTCACTTGGCAAATGTTATCTTTATACATCTGTTGTATTATTCTAATCAAGGAAGGGTTTATGTTTGCCATATGTAGTGCTCTCCAAAGTAATTTTCTTGGAACAGTATCATACGCTTTTTCTAGATCTATGAAAATTAATCCTATATTTATTAATTTTTTCCTATGTTTCTCCAAAATCTGTAGTAATGTGGAAATATGGTCTACACATGATCTCCCAGCCGTGAAACCATATTGTTCTTCTTGGGTTCTAAACTTTTTTCCAGTTTGTTTTTAATAACTTTCTCAAAAATTCACATTAATGTGTTTTTAACACAAATTCCTCGATAGTTTGAACAAATTTTGCTATCCTCTTTCTTAAATATTGTATTAATGTAACATAGCTTCAGCTCGTTGGGTATTGAATCTCCATGTATCATTTTGTTGAAGAGTTGTGTTATCAGTTTGACAATTTTGTCACCACCATATTTCAGACACTCCAGATTGATATTGTCTGGTCCCGGTGATTTACCATTCTTACCTGTTCTCAACGCCTGAAGTACTTCACTTTCTAAAATCTGGATCTCAGCATCTTCATGTCCTTTTTCTTCCCCTGTTCCTTCTTCTAGATATTCTTCTCTGTCCTCATTTAATAATTTTTGGAAATCGTGCGAGCTGTAACTTTTCTTATTTTATTATGATGATCGTTTCTCCCTAAGTAGGTTCATAAAAGCTCCACAACTTCTGGAAATAATTTGGTCACTAAAGTGTTAAGAGTCTGGTAAACGTGAGACAAAGAACAGGGTAGGTAATCCACAAAAGAAAAGAACAGAAAGCGCGTCTTTCGCACACCACTATGCAGCCATGCTGCTCAGTAATGGGACAGATCAACAACAATTTCAAAAATTTAATGCACGTCCACCACGACTTGCCACGACCTGCTTGGTATAACATACAAATGAGTGCCTTTGGTCCACAATGTGAGACTGGAGCAATGACACGAATGTCAAGAAGGTGCGAGGGCAACTTATTGCAGGATCTCACCATAGTCCACAATATGGGTAGGCAACGATTCCCCAAGTAGTTTTTTCAGCGATCGGTAGACCACAGCCAAGTTCCCAGCTGGAATGATGACGCTGATATCTCTCCACTGGCGAGGCTGCCGCCTTGCGGCAACGTTCGACCAACGCAGAGTGCTCACACGTCTTTAGTCAGCTCAGACCTCCAACTGCCTCTGCTGCAAACCAGTCACTATTCGAGCGCTGGCAAACGTCCCGTCAGAGACACTCGACGCGCACAGTCTCCGCGGCTCGTCCAGAAACGGCGAGAGGCGCAAGCACAGATTATGCCAGCGGAGATATCACGTCCGCACCGCACAATGAGAATGGTGATTACTTTCAAATCACCACAGTTACACCATTTATACCCGTGATAGAGTAATTTTTTCAAAAAGTAGTGACATAGTTTCGCATGCCTCTTTCAGATGGGTAGTTATCCAACTCTTACTGATGCATATTTTTTTCCGTTGTGTGATCTGTTTTGGAAGTTGTTACAGATGAGTCGATGAACAGTTGCCATGTTTCAACGTTGTGTTCCACACGAGGACCTTGAACGTCCCTACAGTAGCACAAAGTTTCACTTATTGCAAAGAATTTCACTAGTTCTTTGTGTCTATGGTGAGAATGTTGTGCCAGTACCAAGCAAATTAAAATTCTTCAAGGTGAACTTAATGAGAGCGACTGATGAAGTCAATTTTCAATATTTTTATTATTAGTAGAGCTCAAGAGCAAATAGTTCCCGAGGTTTCAATGATGAAATCACACCCGAAGTGCCTGAAACATAATCAAATGTGTGACGCGACCTTCCTGCCAGGCTTACTTTTTGAAGCAATACTTCAATACTAGCTCGGCGAACAGTGATTCCGTGGGTTATTTTCAAGCAAACTTGCACGAGGTATATCGGAAAGACTGTCATAAATACTCTTTGGTTTTATAGACCATCTATCACTGTGGTCCGTATCTCAGAAACGATAACAAACCAGCTGCACCGGCTGCCCTAAGGCCGAGCGGTTCTAGGCGCTTCAGTCCGGAACCACGCGGCTGCTACGGTCGCAGGTTCGAATCCTGCCTCGGGCATGGATGTATATGATGTCCTTATGTTAGTTAGGTTTAAGCAGTTCTAAGTCTAGGCGGCTGATGACCTCAGATGTTACGTCCCACAGTGCTTAGAACCATTTGAACCAACTGCTTTGTTTATGAAGAGACAATTCTAGTTTTCCCACAATTTCATCTGCTACAGTTATCAGAATTGGCACTAATAATGCAGTTCTTGTTTTTGATGACTGGAAGATAGAGAGGATGAAGGTATTAGAGGAAATGGCCTTTCAGATAGGAAATTTAATTCAAGATATCTTTAGAAATATAACGTATGTCTCTGCAGCTGAAACGTCTTTTGAAGATCTGGTAAAGGAAAGAAGGCAGAAAACAAGAAACCAGAAGAGAAACTTTGAAGGGAATGAGGACCCTGACTAAAAATCTGGATCCTTCTGAAGAGGTGACACAGGAAAAATTGTAAGAATGAACTTTCAATTGCATTTCCCGAAAATTTTGTTTTTAAAGTTTTCTCAGAATCTATGAAGGCTAAGTCTATGAAATTTGCACACTTATTTATATGAACCCAATAAGTGATGCTCAAGAGTAAATTTTGAAATTATGAGCATAGCTGAGACATGCGACAAAGTACTTGGAATTTTGCGTGAACTTTATACGATACTTACAGAATTATGATTAAAAGAATATGAAAATTCTCCTATTTGATTTATTCAAAAAACCTTATGAGAGAAGCTTACCGCATGCAAGGAGACTTTTAAAAAAGAAATTTTTCTAGAAATCTTTTGAATAGTTTTTGAGAAAGAGGTACATATATTTTCGAAAATAAAATTTTTAAATTCAATATTATACACACACATATATATATATATATATATATATATATATATATATATATATATATACGTATATATATGGTGCATCTTTTAAATAGCGTGTATTTTTCATGAACGTCCCTCTGTAAGGTATGAACTTTGAAGTTCAGCTTGATATATTTTTTACTGCCAGGTCCCGCAATAGAGCACAAAGATCAGCATTGTTCATTAAATCAGTAGTAGTCGGTGTCTGATACTTTGCTAGAAGACGAAAAAGAACTTTTTCCTTGCATTTCTTCATCAACTGTGTATTCTGCAGGTGCTGTTGATGTCGGAAAACCCGGCCGGAGTGGCCAAGCGGTTCTAGGCGCTTCAGTCTGGAATCGCGCGATTGCTACGGTCGCAGGTTCGAATCCTGCCTCGGACATGGATGTGTGTGATGTCCTTAGGTTAGTTAGGTTTAAGTAGTTCTAAGTTCTAGGGGACTGATGACCTCAGATGTTAAGTTCCATAGTGCTCAGAGCCATTTGAACCATTTTTTTGATGTCGGAAAACCGACGGAATCATGTGAAATTGCTTGCGGGATACTTTACAGATGCAAGAGATTAGTAGGGATATTGTGTTCCTTTTCCCAAGAGAAATAACGTTCTGTGGTGTGCTTGCTTGGTTAACGCCATATCATAAGAACTCTGAATGCCCGATGGTTGTTCAGCTTCGCCCTCGTTATCCAGACGCGCAAGTTGCAGGCACATGACAAACAGATGAAGTGTCATGCCCACAATTTATCCGTATCCAGTATTCACCATATGTTTTCTTCAGAATCGGTGTTAAAGTCTTCCGGTGGGATCTGTCTGTTCGATAGCGGCACACATAGCAAAACAGATCTCTAGATGCGATATTAGTAATTATGCGGTATCCAGAATGTTTCGAAGTGCCCGTATTACATTAAATACAATTATTTTAATAGAAGATAAAATATTGTATGGCGTTGCTAGGAAAATTAGTAAAACATGGGGGTAAGTAACATTGATGAATGGTGTAGCGTGAGAATTAATTTTCGTCGACATCTTCAAAGTCTGACATGACGAGCAAAACGGTTTCTACATTTCAAAGCAGCATTAAAACCTGCATTACAAAAAGTAAACAGCATGCCAAATATCTATGACTTGTTTATCAGTGTGATTTGCTGACGTAGTCACCATGCAAGATTTTGTTTGGAGGAAGTATCATATTTTGTGTTTTGGAATGTGGCCTGTCGAAATAATTCATGTGATTCAAATGGTAGCTGAACAAATGCTTTCGAAGTGTGTCGGTCTTCCTTGAATATTTTCTACCTTTCTCTTTAACCGATTCTGGTATGGGTCCCATACAGACAATAAAACCATGAGCACTGCTTTAACGAGGATTCCGTATCGCAAGCTATTTCTCACATGACTAACATTTGCAACGGATTCATCCAATAAATCTAGATCTGACATCTGGTTCCCTCCTGTCTCCGGGCATATACACCTACGTACTTGCAGGCTTCCGGTGACACATCCCTGATCGTGTAGCCGCGCAGTGTCGAGATTTTCCGTCTTTTCAAGCGTATTTCAGCAAATTTTCTATGTTTAAGACCATCACCCCCAAGTACTGATCATTTGCAGGTCTCCTAGCATTTCGTAACACATTTCTAGCAGCATACCTCGATGCACAGGACCGCGTTCTCTGCGGATAGGCTCATAGTGCTGACGACGTGGCACGTCTTGTCATTTGCAGATATATCGTGGACGACAGCGACCCTATCACCCTCTCTTGAACTATGCCATTTCGCCTCTACGACGCCTCCCCATCAGTAACGACGTTCTGATGAGGAGAACAGCCGGCCGGGGTGGCCGAGCGGTTCTAGGCGCTACAGTCTGGAACCGCGCGGCCGCTACGGTCGCAGGTTTGAATCCTGCCTCGGGATGGATGTGTGTGATGTCCTTAGGTTAGTTAGGTTTATGTAGTTCTAAGTTCTAGGGGACTGATGACCTCAGAAGTTAAGTCCCATAGTGTGCTCAGAGCCATTTGAACCATTTGAGGAGAACACGACAAGTGCCATAACACGATTTCCCAGGAACTTCGCTGAGTGGAAGAGAAGCCAAAACAAGCGAACACGTGTCTCCACTTATCAGTAGATACTCGACCGTTTCTGACATAGTGGATGGCGCCACGGCCTTTCCCTTTTGCGCCCCGATTTCGAAACCGGATGGCTGTTTTCATTCATTTTACTTTATTTCTTCATTTATCCATCCCTGTCCGTACAAGTTTAGAACACGAAAGTTTCTTATCAAGACAAGGAATAGATGGACGTTATATTCATTGCAAAACTTTGGTTTCACAATAATTGTCACACATTGATTATATGTACTAAGGTGACAGAAGTCGTTGGATAGCGACATGAACATATATAGACGGCGGCAGAATCGTCTACACTAGGTGTAACAGGACAGTTTGATGACGGAGCTGTCAACTGGACTCAACTGATTCTTGTATAAATGTTTCAGACGTGATTATGGCCGCATGACGGGACTTAACAGACTTTGAACGCGGAATGGTATCTGGCGATAGACGCACGTGGCATTCCATTTCGAAAATCGTTAAGGGTTTGAATATTCCAAGACCCGCAGAGTCAAGAGTGTGACGATAATGCCAAATTTCAATTATTACCGCTCACCACAGACAACGCCATGGCCGACGGCCGTCGCTTAGCGACCGAAAGCAACAGCAATGACATTTTCACTCTACAGCGGAGTGTGCGCTGATATGAAACTTCCTGGCAGATTAAAACTGTGTGCTGGACCGAGACTCGAACTCGGGACCTTTGCCTTTCGCGGGCAAGTGCTCTACCAACCGAGCTACCCAAGCACGACTCACGCCCGGTACCCACAGCTTTACTACTGCCGGTATCTCGTCTCCTACCTTCCAAACTTTACAGAAGCTCTCCTGCGAACCTTGCAGAACTAGCACTCCTGAAAGAAAGGATATTGCGGAGACATTGCTTAGCCACAGCCTGGGGGATGTTTCTAGAATGCTTCTGTAAAGTTTGGAAGGTAGGAGAAGAGGTACTGGCAGAAGTAAAGCTGTGAGGACGGGGCGTGAGTCGTGCTTGGGTAGCTCAGTTGGTAGAGCATGTGCCCGCGAAAGGCAAAGGTCCCGAGTTCGAGTCTCGGTCCGGCGCACAGTTTTAATCTGCCACGAAGTTTCGAAAGCAACAGCGTTTGAGAATCAACTAAGGGGGTATGGATCATTCTCTTCACCTTCATCTCCGAATGGCGAACCACATAGTCGTAGCCCTTTGCGGTCACTCAGGTAAAATCTTCTGGAAAAGAACAGCACGGCCTACATGCTGTCATCCGCTATCCCTTTAGATGAAAAATTGATGTTCGCTTACGGTACGCCTGAAGCAAAAATTGCAGTCGTCTGAGCTGTTGGCTGGTGTTACCACGAAAACGCGTTCGTTTTGGCAGGTCAACGCCGTATTTCATCCGAAACCGGACACAGTGGCTGCGACCCAATCAACTTAACAACGGAACGTCGCACACGCATAAAAGCAATTAACTGCGCGCAAACTAATTTAATCCTCAAAAATGCCAATAATAATTAATAATTTTGCTGAATCACTTCGAACAGTGTAATACATATGGAATTTTGTTTCCATCAGAAGTCATAGGAGTACATGCAGAAAATTATCACAGCACAGTGATGTTGTAATCCATTTCGATTCGTAGCAGGTCTTCCATCACTTGAGTGCAATAATTATTACAGCTAATCTGTATCTTCACAATTTGACGCCCTGTAGCCCAACGTCTGTAAATGGCCAGCAGAATCCAGAAAGCGGTTAACAGCTGTATCTTCCTCAATCATTAAGTGTCTGCCGTACCAGAACGAGGATACAGACTATTACTTTCCATGGTAGGATACGGGAAAAAATACAGGAAGAGTTGAGGAATGACGCCGGTAGTCAAACATGTGCCGATAGTTGCCTTTGTTGCGGGTTCAAAAACGGTTCAAATGGCTCTGAGCACTATGGGACTTAACATCTGAGGTCATCAGTCCCCTAGAACTTAGAACTACTTAAACCTAACTAACCTAAGGACATCACAAACATCCATGCCTGAGGCAGGATTCGAACCGGCGACCGTAGTGGTCGCGCGATTCCAGACTGTAGCGTCTGGAACCGCTCGGCCACCACCGTCGGCTTTGTTGCGGGTCCCGGTCGTGATGCAGCATTTGGTTTCAATGTTTAGGGAAGTTCCACAAAAGTGTACATTCAGCTGCAGCGTGAGAGATTCATTCTGTAAAGTAAAACACCGATAATACACTCCTGGAAACTGAAATAAGAACACCGTGAATTCATTGTCCCAGGAAGAAGATCGGCAAGAATCTCCAGGAAAGAAAAGATAAGGAACACCGAAATAATAAGAAGAATGGAAATAAAAGAAAGAATATATGACGTAATGGATAGGAAGAAATTGCAGTGATACGGGCATGTACGACGAATGGAGAAAACCAGAATACCAAAATTGATACTGGAGTGGGAACCGGAGGGAAGAAGAAGAAGAGGACGACCTATGACCAACTGGCTCCAAAATGTACAGCACACAATGAGGAGAATGGGCGCAGAGGAAGAGGACACACAAGATCGAAACACCTAGAGGAATATTTTGAGAATATAGTTTAAGAACGTTTATTGTTTGTATTGTAATTTCAAAGTAAATTGTTATGTTGGAGATAAGCCTCTGTAATGAGGAAAAGCTCAAATAATAATAATAATATATATACAGCTCGCACGAAAAGATATAAGAGTTCGTCTTTTACGAGCGCTGTACGAGATTGTAATAATAGAGAATTATTGTGAAGTTGGTTGGATGAACCCTCTGCCGGGAACTTAAATCTGATTTGCAGAGTAGCTCTATGGATGTAGATATAGATGTATACCAGAAGCTTGTACGATGTTTCGTCTTAATGTCCTGTAGAATCCGGTTCTCCGAATCTGGTGCACGCACGGTACGTCGTCTCCCTGCACGTTCGTCTGTCTGAAATGCCCCATGATCACAAAAACGCCAAAAAAGGGCTTGCAGTGTTGTGTGATATCGTTAGTGTTTGGGAGGGTATTCGTATAGCTGTGCATTAGCTTGCCCGTGCCCAAACACCGTCTCGGCTTGTTCCCGACACGAATATTGGGTCATTATGCTGCTTACAGTAGGACTACGCAGCGTCAACCACACTGCCTGCGTTTATTTATTTATTTATTTATTTTGTGTGTGCGTGGTGGTGCTGAAGTCTGATCAACTTCGTTGATTTTTACTTCTGTAGGGAATGGAAAGGGTAAAAATTTTCTCTTTATTTATTTATTCTTCTTTCAGCTTTAGTTTGGGCACACAGAAGGGTCCTTTAACTGGCTGCTTTTGGTGTGTGTTTGAAAACATGTGCGTAGAAGTGCTAAAGGACTATATGTCCTTAAATTATGGAGAATTACGTAGAGATATCAATTACGGAGGCTCAAATACTATCGCCTTCGGTACTTTATATTTGTGGTTGCGTAAGGGTTCTACCGTACCTACTTCCGAAATAAGGCTCGTGCCTTCTCCTTGACCTTGTCTGAGAGGAAAGATTCGCTTAAGGCTCGATGAATGTCATGATACCGGAACCACCATTGGGCTCCAGTGATCCATCGTAGGCATCTGCTTTGTACAACCTGTAACTTCTTGTTGTTAGTGGCACACGTGGTACCCCATGAGGTTGATCCATACAAAATAGATGGTTCAACTGTGGCATGGTACAACTGGAGTTTCGTACGTTGGCTGAGGTAAGAGCTCTTCAGAAATGGGAGGAGAGCTCTCAGCATTTTGAGGCCAGACGTCTTCTTCTCCATAATGTGATGACTATACAGCAGTTTGGCGCCCAGATGCACTCCCAGGTATTTTACAGTTGTTGCCCAGGGGAGTGGCTGGTCTGATATCCATAGGCGCCCATTGACGATGGGTCTCCGACGTGTGAAGACAATAAATTTGGTTTTCTCTTCATTGACTGTTATTTAGTTCCTGTGGGTCCAGTGATCCACTAAATCTAGTTGGCGCTGCATCCGTATGACGAGGTGGTCCATTCTGATGCCTGCAGTGAGGAGCGCTGTGTCGTCGGCATAGAAACTGGAAGTAACATGTGGTACCGTCGGGAGGTCGTTAATATATAAATTAAACAGCAGTGGAGATATGACCGATCCTTGTGGAAGTCCTTCAAGGACAGGCCGTGTTGTTTAATTCTTGTCATCAATGCCAACATACACTCCTGGAAATTGAAATAAGAACACCGTGAATTCATTGTCCCAGGAAGGGGAAACTTTATTGACACATTCCTGGGGTCAGATACATCACATGATCACACTGACAGAACCACAGGCACATAGACACAGGCAACAGAGCATGCACAATGTCGGCACTAGTACAGTGTATATCCACCTTTCGCAGGAATGCAGGCTGCTATTCTCCCATGGAGACGATCGCAGAGATGCTGGATGTAGTCCTGTGGAACGGCTTGCCATGCCATTTCCACCTGGCGCCTCAGTTGGCCCAGCGTTCGTGCTGGACGTGCAGACCGCGTGAGACGACGCTTCATCCAGTCCCAAACATGCTCAATGGGGGACAGATCCGGAGATCTTGCTGGCCAGGGTAGTTGACTTACACCTTCTAGAGCACGTTGGGTGGCACGGGATACATGCGGACGTGCATTGTCCTGTTGGAACAGCAAGTTCCCTTGCCGGTCTAGGAATGGTAGAACCATGGGTTCGATGACGGTTTGGATGTACCGTGCACTATTCAGTGTCCCCTCGACGATCACCAGTGGTGTACGGCCAGTGTAGGAGATCGCTCCCCACACCATGATGCCGGGTGTTGGCCCTGTGTGCCTCGGTCGTATGCAGGCCTGATTGTGGCGCTCACCTGCACGGCGCCAAACACGCATACGACCATCATTGGCACCAAGGCAGAAGCGACTCTCATCGCTGAAGACGACACGTCTCCATTCGTCCCTCCATTCACGCCTGTCGCGACACCACTGGAGGCGGGCTGCACGATGTTGGGGCGTGAGCGGAAGACGGCCTAACGGTGTGCAGGACCGTAGCCCAGCTTCATGGAGACGGTTGCGAATGGTCCTCGCCGATACCCCAGGAGCAACAGTGTCCCTAATTTGCTGGGAAGTGGCGGTGCGGTCCCCTACGGCACTGCGTAGGATCCTACGGTCTTGGCGTGCATCCGTGCGTCGCTGCGGTCCGGTCCCAGGTCGACGGGCACGTGCACCTTCCGCCGACCACTGGCGACAACATCGATGTACTGTGGAGACCTCACGCCCCACGTGTTGAGCAATTCGGCGGTACGTCCACCCGGCCTCCCGCATACCCACTGTACGCCCTCGCTCAAAGTCCGTCAACTGCACATACGGTTCACGTCCACGCTGTCGCGGCATGCTACCAGTGTTAAAGACTGCGATGGAGCTCCGTATGCCACGGAAAACTGGCTGACACTGACGGCGGCGGTTCACAAATGCTGCGCAGCTAGCGCCATTCGACGGCCAACACCGCGGTTCCTGGTGTGTCCGCTGTGCCGTGCGTGTGATCATTGCTTGTACAGCCCTCTCGCAGTGTCCGGAGGAAGTATGGTGGGTCTGACACACCGGTGTCAATGTGTTCTTTTTTCCATTTCCAGGAGTGTAGTATGAATCACTGCAGTGACAGCTATTTTCTGCTCAATTTATTTCTTTTTCCGTGAAGTAGGTTGTAACTGATAAAGTACTATCGTTATGTGATATCTCACGAATTGCACATACAGCGAGGTGTAAAACGTCATGGAATAGCTCCTAATATGGCGTCCGATCTCCTTCTCCCCGGCGTCGTGCAGCAACTCGCCGAGGCATGGACTCAACAAGTCCTTTGAAATACCCTGCTGCCTCTACAGCCGTCCATAATTGCGAAAGTATTGCTGGTGGAGGATTATGTGCACGAACTGACCTCTTGATTACGTCCCATAAATGTTCGATGGGATTCGTGCCGGGTGATCTCGGTGGCCAGATTAATCGCTCGAACTGTCCAGTAGGTTCTTGAAACCAATCGCCAACACTTGTGGCCCGGTGACATTCCATCATTCCTTGTGAATATGAAGTCCATGAATGGCTGTGAATGGTCTCCAAGTAGCCGAACATAATTTCCTGTCAATGATCGGTTGAGTTGAACTAGAGGACCCAGTCCATTCCATGTAAAAACTGCCCAGACTATCTGACAGCCACAACCAGCTTGCGCAATGCCTTGTTGATAACTTGGGTACGTGGCTTCATGAGGTCTGAGCCACACTCGAAACCTTCCGTCCGATCCCAGGACAGGCACTGTGAGCGATGTCGTGTTGTTAGCGAAACGACTAGCGTCGGTCGCTTGCTGCCATAGCCCATTTACGAAAGCATTCGCCGTGTTGTCCTAACGGATACGGTCGGCGTACATCCCACACTGATTTCTGTGCTTATTACACCAAGTGTTGCTTCTCTGTTAGCACTGAGAAATCTACGCAAACGCCGCTACTCATGGCCGTTTAGTGAAGGCCGTGGTGGGTGCGTTGTCCGTGGTGACAGGTGACGCCTGAGTTTTGGTATTTTCGGCACATTCTTGACATTGTGGATCTCGGTGTATTGAATTCCCAAACCATTTACGATATGGAATATGTGTTAATTCCCGTCGTGGTGCCTACATCATATCGGGAAACTTTTCACATGAATCACCTGAACACAAATAACACCTCCGTCAGTGTAGTGCACTTTTATACTTTCTGCACGCGATACTTCCGCCATCTGTATAATATGTACATATCTCCATCCCCTGTCTTTTGTCACCTCGGTGTATGTTCAAGAGCCAGTCTTATTTTTTAAGCAAACACCGGTCAGAAATGAAGTTGCGTAATTAATTTTTTGTCTATTTGCAGGTACATGTCTGCCCTCCTTGTGCACGCTGAAATCCCCTTGGCGCAGTACCACAGCACGCTACTAGAGCAGTCGAAACAAAATGTCACAGCCCATTGATGAAGTTGACTCTCATGCGATAATTCGTTTTCAGCAGAAGAGGAAATTTTGCAAAAGAGACAGGCCACTCCAGAAAGCTAAAATAGTTCTGTGGATTGGCTTCTCACATCTGTACATTTCCACTATTGCTGAAAACGAATTGTCGCAAGATAGTCAACTTTATCAGTGGGTGGTAACAGTTTGTTATTGACTGCTCTAGCGGAGTACAAGGATACTAGATCGTGGGAATTCCAGTGCGTGTCAGGAATATAGATATGTACACGCAAACAAACTACCAACACTTAGCTTTATGAGCACATAATTAAAACTTTGTGATAACTTCTCGTATCCTGTATTTACACAGTGTGAGGGTAAAGTTGAGCTTTCGACATACCAGCATCGGTTGCACTGGTCCATAGTGAGATCACTCTCCATGGACTCGTATACATTTAATAAAAAGCCGTGCAGTGGATAATTAGTGGTACGGGGATGGCCCTAGCGAACATGAGACGTACAGTAGGTGCTGCACCTCTCAAAAGACATAAGACAGTGTATTCATTTAACTCTGAAATGGAACCAATGGTCTACATTATTCCCTATTTATTACAAAATTACTTGCACACATGGAAAAAGTTTTATTACAGTGTGTGTTCGATGACAATAAACCAAGAAAACGAGAACATCATCAGTTGTTATCATGGTCAGTACTACTTAAACATGTGAAAATCTCGTGAAAGATTGGATGTTTTAGGGAAACAGGACAAGACTGTAATTTGCACATGACATGTGGGCAGATAAATTCAGCTCAGTCATTGCCTGAATCCTCCAGAAGACTGAAAAACTACACATACAACTAATATTTCTGACTGTGTCATAACTAGCCTTTAACCTCTCGTGGAAAGAACTCGCTTTCGAGATATGGCTAATGCTAACACCTGAAACGAGTTTACGACTTTTTAAAATAGGGTTCAGTAGTAAATGACGATACAGCTGTGCCACAGTGTTTCGTTCAAGAATATTAATAGTCTCATTATTTTTAAAGCGAACAGAACCTTATTATTGACATTACTGTTTCATGAATGCTTTACAAAGAAATATCCGTCTCAGGAAAGGTACTTTGTCCTGAAACTCGCCAAATCCGTGGCCTCTGCAGAGAACTTACCTCACTTTCTAACTGGATAACGAGCTGAGACATTACCAGCGACGCGATAATTTCAAAATTTAGCTTCTGTGTGCTGCAACAAACGAAACAGTCGCTTCCTATCTACAACCTTTGTTTCCAAATTGAATTGCGCACTCTTCTGCATCTCTTACTTTAGCCAGAAATGCCATGACACGCTAATTTCGTGTTTTATCAATTATCCATGTGATTATTAGTCTGGGCAGGGTTGTTAGAAAACATACCTAGAAACTAGTATTTAGTGTCCAACACTGCTCGCCCGCGATTTCTCACAAAGTTCAGCTCTCAGATGCGCGGAGTACAGTGAGTGTCGCGACCTGCCCCAGACTGCCACCTATCAGCTCCCTATCTGATCTCCAGACGAAGTTCCTAAGCCAAATGTTCTATTCCGTTTCTATGAAGTCCCAAGCCAAACAGCGTGCTCTTCTCAGTAACGAATACAAGCCGACTGTTCTCTGCCGATACCGCCAATGAAAATGGCTCTGCTGGGGATGGACACAACAATCTTCCCTACATTCCAAAGTTTTACAACATTAACTAATCGTCACACACCTGGGCTTGCAGTTCTTCAACTGTTCTCAGGTACTCTCCCACAAATCAGCCAGTTCGATCTTGTAGCCAATGTAATCACCTCCAAATACGCACTTTACAGAATTTGATATCCAGACTTCATCTAACATGCTATTTGTTTAAGTTAGCGAACGAGAATCTCTCTTACAAATTCTTTAGCCAGAGGTTAATCACCTCACGTGAAGCGGTGACACAACGTTGTTACAGTGCCTTAGAAATAGAAAATAATTGCTATTCACAATGCAGCCTGTCCACTGCTCACTTCTCGCTTATCTATTACTGACTGACTCTAGCCCACGCCTCCCAGAAGGCGACTTTTTGGCACAAAAAGGTTGTTTTGGAGTTTGTTTTGCCCAGATGCCGCTGTTTGTAAAAGCTGAGACTCTCCGCGAGTGCAGGTGTTCGTTACGTCACGTTAACTATTTCTGTGAAGGAGCGTAGCGCCGCTGGTCAAGCCTTGTAGGCTACTCTTTTCGAGAAGAATGACTGGCCGTAGCAACGGAGGAAAGGGGATCGGCAAGGTGGTACCAGTCGTCACTGCAAGGTGTTGCGAGACAACATTCAGGGCAACACGAAGCCCGCGATCCGCCGCCGGGGCGTGCAGGGGCAACGTGAAATGCATCTGCGGTCTCATATATACGAAGAGACTCTTGGAGTGTTGAAGGTGTTCCTATAGAACGTGATCCGCGAGACGGTCACGTACACTGAGCAGGCCAAGCGGACGTGGTGTGGCCCATGAAGATGCGGGACCGCAACCTGTGCGGTTTCGGTGGTTGGGCTTTGGTGCCACTATGGCTTTCCCTGCGCCGAAACACGCTTTTACAGTCGCCTGCGGAGAATGAGGTGGTGGTTTCAGCGGGAAAGAGGTGAATGTAGCCCTGATCCCACATCATGGAGAGCCATAACATTATGCAAAAATCCAGGAAGCTGACTGGCCGGTGTCACCTTGACAAAAGCCTGACTGGTGTCTGGTATCTGCTCTAAGACACCGCCTCACCTTGCTCTTTCCTCAGAAAACACAGGTCACAACCTTCAGGATGAGACTGTCTGAACGTCAGGTCACTTGTCCTGCCTAGTGCATCTTGCTTTGCTCCTCACTTACCCAACCAAACTACAGTGAATGGTCACCAGGAAGAAAAGAAATTAATATAAAAATATACGGCTTACTATTGGCAATGAATGAAGTACATTACGATGTCCGCCCCCTGTAGCTGAGTGGCCGCCGGCACGTTAGCTCGGCGTGTTCGCGGTCAGAGGGCTGCGTGCTCTCTGTAATAAAAAAAACAGAGTCAAGGAATCAATGATCAACTTGAACGGATGTCTTGTGACGTCCGTCCAGACCAAACGCAACGAACTACATCGGAAAAAGAAGTGATCAGCACGACAGAATGTCACTCCTAAGGGCCCGGGTTCGATTCCCCGCTGGTTCGGAGATTTTCTCCGCTCATGGACTGGGTGTTGTTGTCCTAATCACCATCATTTCATCCCCATCGACGTGCAAGCCGCTGAAGTGGCGTCAAATTAAAAGACTTGCACCCGGCGAACGGTCTACCCGATGGGAGGCTCTAGTCACACGACATTTTATATAGTACTTTACGATCATTAACTATCTTCTTAATCAAGAGGAATAATTTTCAGATTATAATGATATTGATTCATACTGAAAATAGGACATCGGACACACCAATCTGGCAAGAGACTGAGAGACTGCCTCTTATCAGTGCGGTCATTCTTATACTTTTCATACCTGTGAAATACATCTCGCAGTTTCGTTTTCTGAGTCGCAATTTGCGTCATTTTTTGTTATCTCTTCTACCGTTTACATAGCATCCGTCCGTTATCCTCGAGACATTTTAACAGCTTACAGGACGGCGGGATACAGGTCTATGATGCACTTCACTATGAGACAGTTGTGTGTGACAGGTAGTAATACGCTCATTTATTCTCTTCCACTCTTGGTATTATTCCATTTGCTCATAGATATATCGTTGAGCGATAAAAAACGGAGGACAGGTAGAACATAAGACAGAAGTAACGGCTATAGGAAATTACTTGGTCGCTCTAAATGGGAAATAAAAGCTCGGAACGCAATGTTTTTGTAATGAAATGGTGTTGGCGGGAACTGGAGAACTAAAGAAAGGCTGCTTCAAGTGAGAGAGATATGTGCGGTGGCTCACGAGTGGCCATCGCCAGCTCCCGGATCCCCTGCGGCTTACAGCTCCTCGGGCGGTGAGTGTTGGCCGGATATGACCCCCCGGAGGCCATGTTTCAGGATTTGTGTGCTGCCACCGCACATCGCGGAACACTGCTGGAGCGTCGGTGAACACCGGCGGCCGTAAATTCCAACCGCGTTTTGCTTTTACGTCCACCGCTCCCCAAAACCGAGTACGTATTCTACATCCGACACCTATATCTGTACTTCATTTCCCTGCGGTTTGCTTACTAATTACTGTTAGCTGGGTCATCATTCTGTTACAAGTGAATTAACTTTGATTCTGGTAGCTCTTTGATAAGGTCAACTTACGAATTGTACCCAGCCAACGAGAGTGCTCTTTCATGCTTGGATTCATAGCAGATGACACTTCTTTAATTATTTATGAACACCTACAAAACTAAAGCTTCCTAATGTTCACACAGGCACGGTAAGTTGCGCTGTTTGATACTGAGGCGCTCAACAACATATTAACAAAAACACTTCATGTATATTGACATTTGCATTTAATCAACTGATGAACTTGACCACTTCAATATTACGTTGATTATAGTCGAATCTTACTGACATTGATCCCTCTTCCACTATATCCGCAGCTAGTGCCATCTAGTGATGAACTTTGCAACTGTACCCGTCCGGAACTCTTGTAACAGTGTTCATAGAGCATCCAGTTCCTTCGTTAAGGGTAGTAGATAGCTTGAAGACTAGTTAGCGAGTGGATGTATGTCGCAGCGTGGTAAGTCGAACGCATTGTATCTTACCATTTGATTTAACATAGGTGTTTCTTGAGTACAATATCTTGTATTCTGATAATACAGGGTGTTTATAAATGAATATCGGAGTTTTAACGCTTTACAATATTTATTACATTAAACCTATAGTTATAAATGATATGTTAAATGTATGAGCAACTCAAACAGTTCTGTTTGGCACCAGTACACCTGCTAAGCACGCAATGTTTCCTACGCAATCCGCTAGACAGGGGTAGTAGTGAAGATGCCGACCAGTGAACAGAAAGCGTTTTGTGTTTTGCAGTTTGCAAAGAACGGATCTCTAGTTCCTGCGCAACGTGCTTTCCGGCTGAAGTTCGGTTGTGATCTGCCAAGTGATAACAACTTTCGTAGATGGTACCATCAAGTTGAAGATACTGGCTGTCTTTGAAAAGGGAAGAGTACAGGACGATCAAGAGTTAGTGAAGAGACTCTTGAGCGAGTGAGAGAGTCGTTCACTCGTAGCCCAAAGAAATCAGTCCGGAGGGCTAGTCGCGAATTACAAATTCCTGTGTCGACTGTAAGGAAAGTTTTAAGAAAACGTGTACAACTATGTCCTTACCGTTTACAGTTATTATAGGCTCTAAAGCCGGCAGACCATGGATTACGTGCCAATTTCACTAACGAAATGTTCCTTCATGGCGATGAAGATTTTCTGGATCATGTTGTCTTCAGTGATGAATCGACCTTTCACCTCAGTGGACATGTTAACACTCACAGTGTTCGCATCTGGGACTCAGAAAATCCTCATGAGGTGGTACAAATGCAACGAAATTCCCCTAAGGTGACTGTTTCTTGTCCCGTATCCCTGCTAAAAGTTTATGGGACTTTCTTTTTTGGTGAACCTACTATAACTGGCACATCTTACCATGATACACTAGAGCAATGGCTCTTCTCTCAGTTGGAAGAAGATGAGCCACAGAACTTCATTTTCCAGCAAGATGGTGCGCCATCTCACTGGCATAGCGATGTACGCGATTGGTTGAACTTCACTGTACCCAAGCGCTGGATAGGCCGCAAGGGGCCCAACGACAGGGCTTGCTTTGCATGGCCTCCACGGTCACCTGACAAAGACCCATGCGATTTTTTGCTTTGGGGCTTCATCAAGGATCGTGTGTACGTGCCTACGCTACCTGCAGACCTCCCTGAATTAAGGAACCGGATTGTAGCAGCTGTTGCTACAATCACTGAAGTCACACTCATAAACGTTTGGGAAGAACTCGGCTATAGACTTGATGTGTGCCGTGTGACAATGGTGCTCACATTGAACATTTATAAGGTTCCTGGTAAAACTGTTTGAGTTGGTCTTTCATCTGACGTATGATTTATAACTGTAAGTTTAATGCAATAAAATTTATAAAAACATAAACACCCTGTACTACACATACGCTGATTGGCCAAAAAATGATGACCACTGCCCCCGTGACGTCGGAGGCCACTTGCTGGCGTTGCGGGGACGCGTGACGCGGTAACAAAAGTATGACGCGCGGGGAGGCCGTTCGGTCTGAAGCGCCTTGCCAGGATTCGCGCGGCTCCCCTCTCACCGCCCCCTCGCCCCCTCCCGCCTCGCCCCCCCCCCCCCCCCATCACCCGTCAGAGGTTCGAGTCCTCCCTTGGACATGGGTGCATGTCTTGTCTTTAGCGTAGGTTAGTTTAAGTTACATTAATTAGCGTATAAGCCTAGGGACCGATTACTCCAGCAGTTTGGTCCCATAGAAAAAAAGTATAAGCGGAGCAGACACGGACAGAGGGTCACACTAGCGAAGATATGGCCCTGCAAATGGGAAAAACCATTGCGATAACTGACTACGCAAAAGGCAGATATTATCATTATGCGGAGGCTGTGAACGATTATCTCGCAATTGGCGAAGCTGCTCGAATGTTCACGTCCCACTGTCGTGATGATATGCGGAAAGAGGTAGAAGGATAGTGAAACTACCACTGGGCCCTAAGTAGTTGGACGTCCACGACTCTTCATAGAACTTGGTGTTCGGAGGCTTGTCTGCCCTGTAAAATAGAACAGATGGTGATCTGTAGCATCTCTGCCGAAAGAGCACTATGCTGGTGCACGCACAAGCGTTTCGGAGTACACCGTTCATTATACATTGTAGAACATGGAGATCTGCAGCAGACGACACGTACGTGTTCACATGGTGACCCAGCGACATCGTCAACTACGATTTCAGTGGGCACAGGACCAGCAGGATTCGACGGGCGATCGTTGAGAACATGTCGCCTCTTCAGGTGAATCATATTTTCGGACACTAGGTCGATGGTCAGATGTTGGTCTCCAAAAACGCCGTCATCGAGGCGATCGGCGTCTCCAAACATGCAGCATGCTACGGACGCAGACTGGTGGGAGCACTATTATGCTAATATATTCCCCTGCTCTTTTATGGGATCTGTGGCAGTAATCGAAGACTCGCTGACAGCTGCGAATTACCTGCATCCCTTCATGTTTGATGTCTTCCCCGACGACGATGTCATCTTTAAGAAGTATATCTGTCCTCGTCTCCGAGCCAAAACCGTGCTGCATTGGTTTAAGGAGCATTGTAGTGAACTCCGGTTGATGTCTCGGCGACCAAATTCGCCTAATGTAAATCCTATGGAACCCGTCTGGGTTGCTATCGGGCGCCATCACTGTATACACAAGTCAGCGGCCCGTTGTTTATACGAATTACACGACCGGTGTGTAGGCATCTAATGCCACATGCCTCCAGAAATCTACCAACAAACTTTCGGATCCCTGATACGCAGAATGAGTAATGTACTTCGTTCCAAAGACGGAACACTCAACATATTAAGTAGGCCCATCAATGTAGATAACTATAGTGTACAAACGCAAGGAACAGAGGTCTGCAAGTTCAAAATGGTTCATATGGTTCTGAGCACTACCATCTGAGGTCATCAGTCCCCTAGAGCTTAGAACTACTTAAACCAAACTAACCTAAGGAGATCATACACATACATTCCCGAGGCAGAACTCGAACCTGCGACCATATCGCTCGCGCGGTTCCAGACTGAAGCGCCTAGAACCGCTTGGCCACAGCGGCCGGCAGGTCTGCAAGTGAACACTAGCGTACAGACATACGAGTATAAAACAGATCTTTTCTTCGAAGTACCAGAAGAGAGTCGTTTTTATTTCGCAGGAAACATAGGATGGTCACCAAAGCATTCAAAGCAAAATGATGGGGTCGTACATAGCTCACCACAGATAATGAGGATATAATTCAGATTTTCCACAGCCTGTTTGGCCTCAGGCGATAGTTGCCTGTGCACTGCATATGGCATATGAGACTCTGCCCTCAAATGAATTTATGCTCCATTAACGTATTGTGACAGTGTTGCACTACCACAGTTAACTTTCTTTTTTTTTCTCTTTCGGCTAGCCATTTTTCCCATAGTTGGATATAACTTAAATTCTGCCTTCCGTTACGACTTTCTATTTTTTACCAAATATTTGCAAGTCACAATATGTTTTCCAAAAAACCATTGCATACTTTTTTAATAATATTGTTTGCTGTTGAGAATTAGTAGTTGTAGCTAACCGAAGTCCATTTTGTGATCTATTTAGATTAGACTTTTCCCAGTAAGAGCCTCTAAATGTCAGCAGCTCGTGGTCTAAGGGCTAGCGTTGCTGCCTCTGGATCACAGGGTCCCGAGTTCGATTCCCACACAGGTTGGAGATTTTCTCTGCCCGGTGACTGGATATTTGTGTTGTCGCCCTCATTTCACCACCATCATCATTCAGGGATGGTGTTAGGAAGGGCATCCAGCAACCCCTTGAACTAACCATGCCAACCCTGTTACCACGCGGGACAGAGGCACAAGCAATAGAAGAAGAAGAGTAAGCTCTTCTAAATCTTCTGGATGTGAAAGCAGACACATTTTATCTACCGATTTTCATCTCTTTATATTGGTGGTACTGCTTAATGTACATTACAAGATAGTTGTACATAAAGGGGAAATTCTCAAACAATCTCATATTTTATTGAGTGTATGGAACATTGTCGACCTGTCGTTTGCGTTTAATACTCATTCTAATGATACAAATGCACACAGTACATCAAATTACGTATTGTGCAATGTACTCCTCCCCCCACCCCCCACCCCCCACCCCCTTTTAATTAGTAAACTTCAGTGGTCAGGAATTAAATCCAGAAAAATCCATGTCAGCCCTTGTAGTTTCATGAAGTTCCGATAGCGTCTGTAGTGCACTCCAAACACAAAGCTGTCATTGAGTTTATTTTTGGGGAAAACAGAGCACCACAGGTCTTCAAAGGCGCTTGCAGTATGTTTACGGAAACAGGACAGTGAATAAAAGCACCGTGAGTTGTTGGTTAAGCGTTTGTCATCATCGCAACAAGGCCGTGTGAAGCTGTCCGATCTCCCACATGCCAGCCAGCCGCACAAAACCGTGCTACCCTCAGAAAATTGAAGAAACGACTTCAGTATGCCCGTCGCCCAAAACTGGAAATGAATTTCACCTTCACCATGACGAAGCGAGGCTTCACACAATTCTGCGCACGCGAGAAGAGCTCAAAAAACTTCATTGGACTGTTGTTCCTCATCCACCCTACAGCCGGGATCTAGCACCTTTTGACTTCCAACATTTTGGGCCAATGAAGGACGCACTTCACCAGAAGCAGTTCGTGAACGATATAGGAAGTTTATTGATGCAGCAAGAGGTTGGCTCCGTCTTCGACCAGTAGACTCGTATATACGACATACAGGTCCTCATAGTAAGGTGGCGAAGGCCGTCACGTTGAACTGAGATTATGTTGACAAACAGGGATTTGTAGGAAAAAGGGCGGCGAGTGATACGGTGTATTTGGATCCTGAATAAAGCCAAATTGGTTTCAAAAAAATTGTGTTGTCTTACTTGTTGAACGTCCCTCATACAAATGACCTTCCAAAGACACAGCCTCTTTTATTTTCTTATCTGGTTGTGTTTCAGTACTTACCAGTGGCCAACACTTTCCTTAGGAGTTATTTCGTTGTGTTCAGTAGGTGCTATGTATTCCCATGAACATCAAACGAAATACATGTGACTCCGACAGAGGACGCAGCAATATAAGCTTCTTTTCATACAACATGTTTATTTAACAATATATAAACTGTGTTTTACAGATAATCGAAGCATTTAACCATAAAATCTTCTTTAACAAAATGAACAAATTTGCAAAATTCTTTTGGCCTTAAATCTTAACTTGAATAAGATTCTAATCTTTGCAAAAGAAACCCGAAGTGTTGTATTTCAAAACAGCAAACAATATGACAGTGATTACCAGACGGCCGGACCTGCAGCCCGCCCATTATCGGGTGAAACAGCGGTGTTTACTATCGAGCTGGACACAGTCGCCTTTCTGCAACACATGAAACTATACAAGCACCATTGATGACAAGAGTGATTCAATTACTCAAAACAGATGACTTAACTTTTAAAGGTTAAACATATTAGGAAAATATATGACAACGATAAGGCTTACTTCAAAGCAACCAACCTGTTAATATCAATCGGCAACCAAGGTGTGACTGGATCCCAACCCGTCCCTTCTGACAACTTTATTTTGACTAAAGCGCTGGTGACAGTTGATTGTTAATGTTTTCGAAGTTAAGCTGTTGGTCAGTTGTCAAGACCGCTCTGAAGGAACGTCTTAAAACATTACTTGTGAACACTCATTAAAAGGGAACTCACTCGCCGGAACCACAAGGCCCAGCTAAAAAACACCAATAATGACCCGGTCTTCCAAACACGGAAAGGAACAGTTCAGTACAACAGGTTGTTCTGATTATAACTGGCGACTGAGGAATGTAATTATAATTAAAGAAGTGAACCGGTTAACAGCTAAATCTAACCACAAGGTCCTTCTTTATTTAACAGCAACCTGTGCCTCAGTACAACTGTTTCGGCTGTATTTACGACGAAGAGCTCATTAATTAGAACATTAATGATCAGGTACAAACAAGAAAAAAACGCAATACAATAGCGGGACAAATTTTCAAACGACAGCTACTGTCTTAGGGCAATACTAGTGGCTATGTTTACGACCAAAGAGTGGCTCCGATGAAAACCAGGTAGAAGAGGGCAGCGAGGCCACGAGCGGTCTTCCGACGCGAATGTTGCCAACCAGCCGACGGAACGTCGGCCTGCTGCTTGTAGTCGACGCTGCCCCCGATGAAGTACTCCGGTATCCACGCTCTGCGCAGGCCCTCCTAGCGCAGCTCGACGCTTCGGCCGTTCGGATCTCGTGACCACCTCTTGTCGTGACGCTACCGCCAATCCCCAAACTCCATGCGTCGCTCCAGGGCCAGCGAACCCTGTACATACACCTGCAAGCAAAGACCTTCTCAGGACACAACCTACAGATATCAACTCTTCCTCATAGATATTGGCAATGGGGCCGCAGGAGGGATAGTCGATACTACACCTGAGCCAGTGGCCCCAGACAGGTCTACTAATCAGTGGCACCACAGCTCACTGGATACCGTGGACAAATAGAGCAGAACGTAAAATCTCTTAGGAATCCATGTGGATTTTAGAGAGATAATTTTGGTATTCCAAATATGCCTAAATGATTAAGCATACAACACGTCCCATATTTCTACAACAGATTAAGGTCAGTGATGTAGTTACATATTACGTGTATCTGACGACCCTCCTTGAAACGGGAAAGGTCTTACACGTTTTTCCAATCCTCAGTTGCTTCAGTTATCTAAGATTCTACGGCCAACAGCCATTTCTATACAAATGTATTGATTATAAATGTTTTACAGCATATATCTTTAGGAATCCGTTTTCAGCTCGTATAATAAGAAGAGCAGTGTAACTCAAATACTAAAAAATCTGCTGATGTATTTATTCAACCAAATACTGGAATAGTGGCGAAATCATAATCAATGAAAATATTTTTCTATATTGACACCAGTACCTTTCCTCTCTGACGCACCACTGGGACCGTTATGATAATATAAAACTAAAAATATTAAGCCTATAAATTCATTATTTCCATGTTCAACTGCGAATTAAATGGAAAGAAACATTAAGAAGCAGTGTGCTTGCTTTGCAAAGTATACATGCACGTGTTACCATCACGTGGCAGGTTACGATCTTCAGTAATTCAGCCAGAAGTGTTTTATTTACGGGACGTACAGTATAACTGAACAAAACGTCCTTCTTATTTCCATGTACGGAATAGCATTACTCAGCCACTGCCTACACACTTTCTGTGAAAGACTGCACTAAAGGTATCCAATCAAGGCTATTAAATCTCTAATTGATGTCCTGTTGAAATGACATGGACTGTAATAAAGCAACCACATAGCGTAACATATTCTGTGCTATTTCTCTGCTACCAAGGGTTAGTTTACTGGCAATAAATAAAATATCTTTGCTGATGAGAACTGATGAAATGTTATCACAGACTGGGATTGCGTGCGGTGTCTGCATTATTTCTAAGGATACAGTATTACAGCGTGGTAAGAGTGGGCAAGTCTGAGCAGCAGATCCTGTATGTGAACACAATGGTAGACCAACTAGTGTCAAGCTATGTATAGTAGGGCGTCTCTGAACCCAGGGCTGAAGCTATCGTTTGACAGTACAAAACAAATCTGAACAATGTCAAACTAAATGAGAAGTCAGACTTGTGTGTTTGACACAGAATTACCGTGAAATTAACCAAGGAAGTTACGATAAATTAGAGTTAGTTAAAGACGCCGTTCGTATTTTTATTTTGCAATGAATAGTAATGAGTCGTTGGCTCAGTGGTGAAGTACTAGGAAACAAAGCCAAAGGTCTATGGTTCGATCTCCGGTCTGCCTAGAGATTTTCAGTTGTTGGTTGTCACTTCTTTCACCTCTGACAATGACTGTTCAGGTGAAAAATGCCTATTTACACACTGGTTTGGAATTTATGTTACTCCGTAGATCGGCCTTTAATTGGCTAGGTAAGTCAGCTCAAAGGTCGGAGGAGGGCAATGACGTACCGTCTCCAACAGGGTCGTGCCTAGTAAAGCGCTGTGGTGTTCGAAACTGTCTTCGAATCAGTGACTGTTCTGCTTTAGTAATTTTTCACGATCATGACACAGCGTAAAATGTTTAATCAAACCACTGCATAAAGTCGGAAACTGCTTTACTCAATTCTATGAGTATCGTGATGCTACTGTGGCAGTAAATAATCAGCAAAACATTAATAACCCAAAAAAATAATTTCAGAACTACGCGGGGACAGGAATTGGAGAGAAACTAACAAATCGCTATGAAATATTTTCACATTTTTAGTAATTCAGTCATCACTCACCTTGCAAACGAACGAAATTTTTGATTTAGAACATTTACGTTCATTGGATTGAAGAGCGAGATTAAATCGGGGTGAGATGATTCCGAATTATTTTCCTGTGAGAGAGGCTTTGGAAACGCCAAAGCAGCTTACGCGACAGATCAGAGATAGCATCGTAATCAGCTTACATGCGAATGTGTCGCCAAAGTTCCCCCCTCAGTCGCGGATTTTGCATACTCTGTATAACACCCCAGGTAGATGTCTGCATATCAATTTTTTTGCGAATGCAACTATACAAAGATTTCCTTGTGAACAATACTGGCAATTATTTCTCACCATAAGGTACGATATTTAACTTCTGATAAACGATACGAGCTTCGCTCTTTCATGTAGCAGCAGTTTGCCAATTACGATTGATTCATTCTACGTAAAGCTGGTGGCAGTCTGGCATATAGATTTTTCTGGATTTAATTCCTGATCACTGAAGTTTACTAATTGGAGGGGATTGGGGGGAGGATTATCCTGCACAATAAGTAATATAATGTACGGTGTGCATTTGCATCATTAGGATGAGTATTAGTGGCAAACGACAGGTCGACAAAGCTTTCATATACTCAGAAAAACCGAACTGTTCTAGGCGCTTCAGTCCGGAACCGCGCTACCGCTACTGTCGCAGGTTCGAATCGTGCCTCGGGCATGGACGTGTGTGATGTCCTTAGGTTAGTTAGGTTTAAGTAGTTCTACGTCTAGGGGACTGATGACCTCATATGTTAAGTACTACAGTGCTTGGAGCTATTTGAAATTTTTACTCAATAAAATATGAGATTCTTTGAGAATTTCCCCTTTACCTACAACTATCTAGTAACGCACACTAAGCAGCATCACCAATATCTCGACTCGTTAGAGATCGTACCTTTACTCTCGACTTGAACGTCTCGTCCATTGCAACTATTTTTCACTTTTCTTAGCTCGAAATAATTATTTTTAGGTTTTCTTTTTAAAAACATGCAAATGTGACTAACCGTGAGGTTTGAGGCGTCTCGTCATGGTTCGCGCTGCTCCCCCCTGTCGGAGGTTCGAGTACTCCCTCGGGCATGTATGTGTGTGAGTGTGTGTGTGTGTGTGTGTGTGTGTGTGTGTGTGCGTATGTTGTCCTTAGTGTAAGGTAGATTAAGTTAGATTAAGCAGTGCGTAAGCCTGGGGACCGATGACCTCAGCAGGTTAGTCACATAGTCCTTACCACAAATTTCCATTTCCAAATGTGATTCTGAAATGCGTCAAAATATAATACATTTGAGCTCAAGCATGTTAACAGTTATTCAAATTGCACGTTTTCATAATTACAACATGTTAATTTGATCATGACGTCATTGGACGCAAAACTTTTTAAATCTACTTGACTTCTGCTGTTTTTATCATTTGGCATTGCTTCTCTACAGCATAACATAAATTGTATGTTATTTTCGCACTTATCGTTACTACACCTATATAAGGTCTGTCTCTCCTATTATAAATTCCTAGAACATCTAGATGCACTTCATATTTACTAACATGTGGGTGTTTGAGATACACCTTATAATTGCCTAATATAAAGGCCCAAACCGGTCTTGTGAAAATCTCAAAAAAGTACTGGAATGGCTTTTCATTAATTACATGTATTTTGTCTGCATAGTAATAACCGTTGATCACAACTTCCTCGCTACACGTGTGTCAAACGGCGACTTTGGCTTATACAAGCAAGAAGTGGAGTTAGGGCATTACCATTCAGTGGCCTGTACCGGTTGAGCTTCTCAACTACGATCAAAGACGACTCATACATTCCAGATGCCTTCGCTTCAACCACTTAAAAGTCACTGAAAACGTAAAAATCTGGTATCGTTTCCCTGGAGTTTCTGTTGCTTGTAAACTCTGTCACTTAAGAAAAAAGTCATTGAAACGAGGGCGATTCGGTGTCATCCAGACAGTATTTCTGTGGTTTCCGGGAATCGGTTAGGGAAAATGTCGGAATGGTCCCTTGGATGGGACATCGCCCAATTTCTCTTACAATCCTAGCTTGTGGTCTTGTCGACGATGGAATGTCAAACTCTAAAAGTCCAGTCCTCCCTTACAATTATGAACACAATTTTGTTCGTGATGACGGCACTATACCACACATTTTAACCTTTTATTCGTTCATAAAAATGCAGCACATTTATGTGGATCACAATTTCATGGTTTGACGCATATCGACCAGTACCGTTTACGTCAGGATGTAGTAGTACAGGTTTTTCAATTTGATGTTATTGGCGTTTCTATCGGAAATACATAATGTTGGGAGCCTATAGTAAATATTGCAAAGCCACTAACTGACATTTCTTTGATGTGAACATGGCCGTGCGGTTCTAGGCGCTACAGTCTGGAACCGAGCGACCGCTACGGTCGAAGGTTCGAATCCTGCCTCGGGCATGGATGTGTGTGATGTCCTTAGGTTAGTTAGGTTTAATTAGTTCTGAGTTCTAGGCAACTGATGACTTCAGAAGTTAAGTCGCATGGTGCTCAGAGCCATCTGATGTGAACAGCTGCAGAGATCTACGAAAAACATAAGTACACTTCAACTGATCGCGTTTCCTCTTCAAAATGAGAGGATGAAATTACGTTTAACTTCTAATTTTGGCCATTTCTACACGGCACCGTGGAATTGCGTTGGATCATGTTGAGAACCTGTTTGTAAGTTACATTACTGGTAAACAGAGTGTTTCTGTCGACGGCTATCTAATTTCTACAATCGTTGAAATTGCCGAACTATTTCTTTCAGAAGAAACCAGCAACGATGACGACTTGTACTACAGTCCTGAAACGAGTTGGTTATAACAATACATAAGTCAGTCGATTCTTAGAGGGCGTTGCAACTCTAGAAAATAAATTTAAATTTCCACGTTATAATACTTACAACTGCAAAGAGACCAGTGTCATCACAGTACAAATACAAGCGAAAGTTATTTCTGTGAAACAGGATGGGAAAGTTGTGAAAAAGTCTTCAGCTGAAAGCAGAAGAATTGTCACTAAGTTCTTCAATATGGATGGTGGGGATCAGTTTATTTCACCTTTATTTCTCTTTCATCAGAAACATATAAATTAACGACTTTTTGTTACTAGCCCTAAATGGTGTTGGAGAGGCTCAGCCACATCGGTGAATGAGGTCCCAGTAGTTCTTGAAATAGATGCAAAAGCTTTCAGTTGCGCATCCCAGTGCTCAAAATATATTTTAGGCAGCTGTATAAATTGTAAAGACTTACGGAGTATCACCAAAAGGCAGAAGCTTCAGGCTCTTGATAGTGTCTTCAGTAAACCAGACATAGATGCTTATTATGAATCTTAGATCAGAAACAGTGAAGCTGTAACGAATATGGAATTGTAGATATCGTAAGGGATCCTGTGACAAGATTTTAACTGGCTGACATTGCCTTTAAGGATTTGCAATGTATAGGAACCCAGACACTGAATACAAATCTTTTCACAGGTATTGGTTTTCTACTCTCCAAGATGAAACGTTACAGTAGGCTCCAATGTAGATAGATCAGTTCTCCTCCAAGAATAAGGAGATAAGAGATCTCCTGAAGACAAGAACAGCAGTTGAAATTCCTGTTAGCCTTTTTCTCTTTTTTTGGAGTGATTAGAATTTCGGCTGGTTTGAGCTCTCCTCGACGTTCTCCGCTAGTGTACTGATAAGGAAAATTTGGAACAGCGTTAGATTGTGGAGTGGAAGTGGCTGGGAATTGCGGGAGCACAGATATAATTTTCTGGACAAAACAATATTACAAAAACAGAACTGAACCATAATCAGAATTCGGTTATGCACCAGAAATTTCCTTAATAGTAAGAAAAAAGAATAATAAAATAAGAATAAAATGTACTCCAAAATCTTTTTTTCAAGCTAATTTTCGAAGAGATTTCAGGATTGCAACCAGTCGATGCAAACTTCATTCCAAAATGACATAAATCCTTAATAATTTTCAGGTGAAAGTGATTTTCTGCCCGTCATCTAATACGTCTGACGTGCTGGATTCAGTGAAGGACAATTTGTTATTGCGGAAGGCGAGAATTAACAAAATACCTTGCCAGTGTGGTATGGTCTATGTATGACAAACAACATGCACAGTGGAAGAACGTTACACTGAACATAAAAACGCTTAACTCGCCTCATGAAACCCAGCAAGTCTGCAGTCTCCAACGGATATTCAATGGAGTATGACGAAACACTAATTTTGGCCACAGAAACACCTCTTTGGGACTTCGTTATAAAAGAAGACGTTGAAATACGCATCGTGCAAAATCTCATGAACCGCGACAGCGGCTACCAGCTGGATACTGCGTGGAATCTCCAATCGAAATATCTTCTGTGGAATGAAGTTTACGACGATCGGTTGCAATTCTGAAATCCCTTCGAACACTTAATTCGGCGGGAACGTTTTCAATTTCACACAAGCAAAGTTGTTTGATAATTAACTTCAGTAGGAAACCTGATACTAATGCACTGCAAAATGTAATAAGGTAAAAAAATTAATAATCATTCCACATTAAGCACAGAAACTTCGACAGAGCACAGAACTATAAAATAAATAGGAGTATTTGAGTTGGGGAACCAAAGGTGCTGGGTGCGCTCTACAAGGCTGAGACGCTGCCTGTGCACTTCAGCCTTGAGAATTCTGGAGGCACCTGGAACAAAACAGACTGGAAGCAGAGCTCTGTGCAGTGGACGCCGCTGCCTCCGCATTTTCGTCCAATCATCCGCTGGCCTTCAAGCCTTCAGACGTCTTCCTCGTGCCGCTGACCAGGTGAACCACTCTCATCGCTGCTCATTGCGAGGCTCCACACGATCGCTGTGCACTCCACCTCCTAAATACGGGTGGCGCTAGCTGCGGATCCGTTTCACCTTCCAAGGCTGTATCAATCGAAGCTAGAGAATTTTCTTGCTCGCTGATGTGGATCCACCTACTGAGCACAGACGGATCTCTACTTCGCCGCCATTATCAGGACACAATTCCCTGGACTCGCATTCGGGAGGACGACGGTTCAATCCCGTCTCCGGCCATCCTGATTTAGGTTTTCCGTGATTTCCCTAAATCGTTTCGGGCAAATGCCGGGATGGTTCCTTTGAAAGGGCACGGCCGATTTCCTTCCCACTCCTTCCCTAACCCGAGCTTGCGCTCCGTCTCTAATGACCTCGTTGTCGACGGGACGTTAAACACTAACCACCACCACCACACAATTCCCCTCCTCGAAACTAGTAACCTCCTCTTCTTCTTATAAGGGAGAGGACCATCTCACACTAACCCACAAATACGCCAGATTAATGGTGAGGGTGCATATTCTGTATGTCCAGTGTAAGGGTACAAAGAAAGTTTTCAAAAATTTATCGGACTAAAGTACACTGTCTACAAATCATCCAAGACTTATGCAGGTTTTAGCTGAAAAATACGAGCTCGGCCCCCCCTTCTTCTTGCAACTTTCTTCAGAACAGTTATCACTGGAGTCATAAGCCTAAGGATTTAGTAACTTCCCCGGAAACAGAAGTAAGTGGTTTTCCATCAGCATCTCCCCACCTTACTAAACCGGATCAAATTTCTCAGGTAAACCCGATATTCTACTTGATGTGTGAGTATCATACCTTTTAATAGTACTCAGCTTCATTCCCACTGCCCTCTTGAATGTTTTTCTCGGCCCAATGCCATTTCTCTTGAATCTCTTCGCGAGATTGGGTATTAAATCATTAACAGATACTCAATTACATAGGCATGAATTCGGCCGAAAAGCTATCATAAGCCCTAATGCAGTGTCCTTACGTGCCTCATGTTTTGCAACGCTGAAGGCATGGGACAATTACTCAAGTCTCACCCTAGCGAGTATGATCATGGTGTTGGTACGCGATTAACGCAGCAACAAGGTTCCGATTGACTCTCTGAGAGAATGAGAGGTTTGCATAGTATGGAGTGGTAGTAAACTGCGTCACCCCTGAACCAAAACAAAACTCGCTGACCGCTCTCGACATAAACGTGGTATTGTTATCCCATATTAAAATCTGCCATGGACCAAAGGTACGACTCAAGCTCTTCAGAAAACCAATGCTCCACCTGCACCATAGCTGAACGGCTGGGAAACAACCAAGAAAATTTACAAAAGGCATGCACCCAAACAAATGTCTACCTGTTTCCCAAACGTGATCAAGGAAATGGTCTCACAAAATCAATATATTTTCTAATTGCTTCTCTGCTGCCTTTGTATTTTGTGGTTTTGCTAACAGAATAACTTCTCCTGGTTAATTTCTTGTATAGGGTATGGAACGTCTCGCTGACAATTCTGCTACTGCGGTAATGGCTTTGAAGAAAATGTCCACATCATTTCCACTTTTTCTTTAATTTAAAACCACTCCTGTTTCGGTCTCCAAGGCCATTATCTACTGGTACATGTCAGGCATCCTGTGAGAGCATATTACCATGGTCCTTACGACGGAATTCATACCATTCCATTTAACTCCTCACGAATTTGTCATTATTGCTGTGTACGCAAAAGTTCCAACTCTTATGTTGCTGGTGACAGTATGCAAAATACAAAACAAAATAACGTCGGTTCACACAAATGGCTTAGGCTTTTCTCCATTGGCCACCTTTTCTCATAGCTATCTCTGGGTATCACTCTCTTCCTGATATCTGTTGGTGGTCTCAATGGAACTGGAGATTCTCTTAAAATGTGATTAACCACTTTAGAAATCGGGAGCCGGTGAGCCACTCTCTCGGTTCTACCTCCCTCAGAATCATTCTGAAACATTCAACTTAGACCATGTGCATTAAACTGTCCACGCTACATAAATAATTGACACTGTAATGCCGAATCCGGTTAGCCCTTCTTACTATCATACCTCTAGAGCTGACTAAAATCCAACTCACGTGCTTACTATCCATTTTCAAGTGGAATGACCTACGCTCCAGGTGAAAACTGAGCTTGTCAGAAACAAAATTCGCGGCTAGAGTCTTCAGCTCGCACATTAAATACTTTGTTTTGAGCGGTGACCACCGACGTGATGCCTATAATACAGATCATCTAACATCTTAATCTTCTTCTAGTAAGGCGGCTGCAACACCAGTCAATGAAGCGTTAATGTGGACACTGAACTGCTTGTCAAAATGAGGGACCACCAACACTGGTACGCACGCTAAGGCTTCCTTAAGCCCTTCGAGATCAGCTTGCTGAGACTCCCCCCCCCCCCCCCCCAACATCACCACTATTCGAGTTCGAGTCCCTTTTCTCGCTCTGGAATATGGCCTCATTAGCAAAACTGGAAATTAACTTTCTAAGAACACTAATCACACCAGCAATTCTTGCCACTTTCTTAGGATAATTCTGTAGTTGACGTTCATGCATTCCTTAATGTGCAAAGTAGGTTAACCCAAACTCCAGCTGAGGACACCACATTCCCTAAAAACGCCATCTCCGAAAATGCAGCCTTAATCTGCTCAGGTTGGCGTCAAACAAGTCATCTTGAATGGAATAAACATTTCCCTCAGATGATGTAAAAGCTTTCCCCAGTTGTGAATAGAATTCATTAAATTGATTAGGTACTGATACATGTACTTAAATTTGATGTCTGAAAATATGAAGTCCATTAGTTAGGATAGAGCTGCAACTTCAATCAAGAGACAGAAGAGTCCTTGAATAATTCTGAAGAGCTTCCAATCAACAAGTCTAATGCTAAGAACCCTCACTGAACAGAACATGTCAGTAACTTTGGTTGAGATCCAATGTAGAAGAAACTTGTGCACTTGCAAACCAACAGCTGGGCATATCAGGCAATGAACGAAAGGACCATATTGTTATTTAGCTCACGATCCTCCACCACTGGCCTTTCTGTGCCAGAAAACATTAGCATCAAGAAAATAGGTAAGGAACAGGGTCGTTTGGAGAGGTGGATCACATCCTTTTCTAATATTCCTTCTATGTGACTCTGCAACACTTTTATACACGAGGATATAAGTGATGAGATGGTCTTCTCAATCATATACCGAATGAGATTCGTTAAACACAGTTTAACGGTAAACACATCAGTGAATTCATTGCATAACACATAATTCTTCTAAACGAACGGCAAACGATCTAGCCGTACACTACTATCAATACTTTCAATGTTATTGGAAAATGAAAACGTGGAATATTTATAAAATTTTATAGTAAAATAGTCCCCCTCCAACTTTGGGATTATTATGGCGCTGTGGATAACATCTAAAATTAATATGAACTCGGTAGAATCCTCATGAGCTATATACGTAATTTAATAACCTAGAGGAAGATAGGATACGAAATTCTACTTTCTCCCACTCAAACACGCACAGAGGAACAGGATTAGCGATGAAATAGGATACGGGTTCAACTCAGGCCAGCCGCACACGCACTGGTGGGATCAAAACCAACGCTCTCTCATAACAGTAACAAGCCTAAAAAAGGAGCAAAGAGGCTGGTTATTAATATTGCAGAGCATGAACGGGCTTTTATTTCGATGTTGAGTTTATATTCCTTTGCCGTCACCTAGAGCTGCGAACGAACCACTCATCCGGTTGGCACCCCTGCCTTAACATAACCTTGATTCCCCATCATCCCGTACCCCTTGCGGACAACCACGGCCTCCAGAAGGAACATAAGTGACTTGCCTCATGCTCTGCAGGCGCTGCCTTTCAAGGCGTCCTACTCACGATAGCCACTCACTCCTGGCCCTCTAAGAATAATCTGTGGTAAGGTTTTATGGGAACAAACTGCTGAGGACGTCGGTCCCTAGGCTTACACACCACTTAATCTAACACTCTAAGGGCAACACACACACACACCCATGCCCGAGGGAGGACTCGAACCTCCTACGGGGGAAGCCGCGCGAACCGTGACAAGACGCCACAGCCCAAGGGGACACCCCGCGCGGTCTCACTATAATGAGCATACCTCCTAACACCTTCAATCTGACGAGCTGAGGCTCGCAAAAAGCTCTTGGGCGGGTGAACAAACATTATTCGCGACTTGTCAAGTGGATTAATTGCCTCTCCAGCGCTCGATACCATTTCGCGTTCCGTATGTGGAAAACACGAGGCCCTTGCTGCCTGTATTACTCTATCCATATTCCTCATTACCTTGTTCCCAACCTTCATGCCTATCGATCGAACGCCGCATTGCTCTAGTTGGGAATACAAAAACATTCAGCTGGTTCCCGTGATACTATGCTACTGGCCATTCATTGAATTAAACTCTTCCTTTATGGGTGGGTGAAAATCTGCAGGATTTCAGTATACTGGAACGCATACAGATTTTTCTGCTCATCGAGCGACACCAAATAACACAAAAATAAGAAAAGTGGATGTTTTTTAGTTCTGGTTCCATCGTAGGAGGAAACAAAGATCTTATTTATAACGTGGCGAACGCATCCATGTGTGAAAATAAATGTAATCTTAGCAACAGTCGCAGGTCTAATTCGCGAACGGGCAAAATGTTAACTACTCTTGTGATTAAGCTGTACTGAGTGCAGAGTTTATTATGAGAATTAGAAGTGAATATCTACCAGATGCCCCAAACAGAAGTTATTATTTGAATTCGCAATGATGTCCACGCGCTCAGTATGTTATTTCGATCCTTTACACACGGCTTTACGACTAAGTTTTAAAGAACCTTTTGGGGTTAGTATATTACCAACGTTCTGTGTGCGCATTCGCCTTGACTGCTGCGAAGCTCCAAAGCCGGCCCTGTGACAATGAAATGAGCTAGTTTCCCGTGAAAAGAGTGGCAACAAGAGAAGCTAGGCTCTGCGGCAAATATTATTTTGCGTCTTTGCGGAAATCCTTTCTACTTGGTTTAGTAGAGTGACAGATATAGAATTATTTCGACAGTGTACCTGTATTACGTTAATGAAATTTGGTTTCCATTGTTTGTATGAAACTATTCGTAAGAGGCATTTGGATAAGAGTACGCAGTTAAGGAAAAAAAGGCTGATATCTACTTAATCTTATATTGCAATCTAATTTATACACCATTACTGCATAAGCTTCTACCTTTATCTAAATGTGAAAATATATATACTTTTACTCTTAGACAGAGATAATATGAGCGAGAGTAAAGCCATGGGAAGTGCGTACTCTCACCCGCGATGACTCCAATGACTCGCATTTAGTCGGGCAGGAACTCACAACTGAAATTCTTCATCGGTAATCATTGCGATAAAGTACTGAACATTTCCAAACGGTATTGGTTTCAAGTATTTATTCTTTTCATTTCTAGCACTGTACCCAGTCATATAAATCACATCAGCACCCTGCGGCAAATCACTATTTTATGGAAATAGAGTAGTGTGTAAGACTCAAGGAAGACAGTAACTTTCCAATGATATGTCACTTCTACGCAACAGAAGTCGATTTCACTTGGATGTTAGTGCTACACTGTAGTACAGAAGTTAACTGAAGGAGACGTGGAAGGAGAGAAACAGTAACCACACTCTTATAAAAATGGTTCAAATGGCTCTGAGCACTACGGGACTTAACTTCTGAGGTCATCAGTCCCCTAGAACTAAGAACTACTTAAAACTAACTAACCTAAGGACATCACACACATCCATGCCCAAAGCAGGATTCGAACCAGCAACCGTAGCGGTGGCGTGGTTCCAGACTGTAGCGCCTAGAACCGCTCGGCCACCTCGGCCAGCCACACTCTTATTGAAAGACAATAACTACACTAATGTGGCCACGATTTGTGGTGGTCCCTCGGACATTATAAGAGGTGGGACATTGTGCTGAACAGCGTGTGTGATCGCCATGGGCGGCAGTGCATGCTCTGCAACGTGCTGCCATGCTGGACACAAGGTTGGTAAGAAGTTCTTGTGGTAGGGCGTTCTTTCCCTTCACCAGTGCAGTTGGCAACTGCTGGATATTAGTTGATGATTAGGGGCATGCTGCAATACCATCCTCAACGCATCCCACATGTGCTCCATGACATTTAAGTCCAGGCAACGAAAATGCCAGTGTATTCGACGAATAACCTGTCTTTCGAACGGCTCCTCCACCTGCATGGGTCAATGCGGTAGCGTACAGTCGTTCATAAAAACGACATGAGGGCGGAATGTACCCCTGAAAAGAGGCACATGAGGAATAACAGACGACCGGAGAGTGTATCGTGTCCAATGTCTTAGAGGTCAGTGCGCCCATGCAACATCATGCTTCCTCAAATCGTGGCACCTAGGCCATCAAAACTAACTAACCTAAGGACATCACACACATCCATGCTCAATGCAGGACTCTAACCTGCAACCGTAGCGGTGGACGCTCATATGGGAAGGGGTGAGACCACGCAATGCACTCAGGAACACTGACGAACATAATGGTGAAGGGAAAGAACACCGTAGCCTAAGAACTCCTTACCAGTGTTGTAGTCAATATGAGAAGACGTTGCAGGGTACGTGTTGCGAACCATGGTGGTCACGCACCTTATCAGTAACCATGTCTCGCCTTTTGTAATATCATGGGGGAACATCAAGAACCGCGATGACTTCAGAATAATTATTGTCTTTCAATAAAAGTATCATTTCTGTTCGTCTCATTGCGCATTTCTTTCGGTTACCTTCTTACTGTAGCTGTTCTTTCTGTGTGTGGTCCTGGTTTCATCCAGCTACGTAACTTGACACATCATGCGGAAGTTCATGTGGTCCTTAAGTTTTGCACACCAGTGTAGCATTTTGAGCAGCTATGAATAATTACGTCTTCTGTAGGGATAAATTTTTTTATTCTAGAAAACCGTCTTCTCTTTTTCTCTCTTCCCTTTTTTCTCTTTCTCCCTATTACCGTTCCGTTTATGTCACAGAATATTCTTAATCAGTGATGAGAGGAAGATTTAAGGTCTTTTGGGAACTTCATTTCTCTCTGGAAACTGACAAGCATTTTTACAGAGGGCAGATGGGACAAATGGACGTGAGAGCTTGCAGGTTGTCGCACCCCTATAGCAGTTCCTGACTGGTTTTCTTACGGTCGACCACTGTCTCCAGTTGTCGCGCATGATAATCTGAACTGCAGTTTAATGTGTTACCCCTGCATGAGAAGTGAAAAATCCACGCTGTGTAAATAATCTGAACAGCAGTTTCGTATGTTTACTTGAGAAGCAGAAAATCCTTCGAGGAGTAAGCATTAAGACTGTATGGACATATTCGAGTTACTTCAAATGCTTCTACTGCCTTTTATGCTGTTGCTGCCCGTTAGCAGTCACGCAAAAGTCACTAGTTGGCAAACGTGTCGTTAGATTCCCACCACATGACAGGGAGCTTCTAGCGTGAGGACAATTCAGCGATACAATGTAGACTTAACTGCTAATGCAGTAAATTAAATTACAGTGAATGGTTAAGTATGCTTAAATTATGAGCTGCATAGGTTTGTTTCGATTATAACAAAAACGCTTTCTTTTCTAAATACTAAATTTTGTACGTTCACATGGTAGAACAAGCTGCTCGAGGCCCAACTGATCCTGCCAGCATTACAAAAGTATCTGTTCCATGGCAGCCACAAACTGACACTGTGAAAGAAAGAAGAGTTTCAAACGTGTAAGAACGTCCTACGTCACTACTTTTGTATCTGTACAGTGCCTCACCATGCCACTAACTGTCACTGTTGGCAGAAATATACTATAAGCCGGGGAGATGAACCCTGCAAGAAGGAAAGTAAATCGATGTACAAGTCAGTCTACGGGAGAGAGTCCGCACAGACAAGCACGGAGAGAAATACAAAATGCGAACAGCCTGAGCGACAAAACAACTGGACACGTCGAAACTGTGCACGGGGCAAGTTACTCAAGGAGGTATAGTATGGACTGTAATTATCGCACGTCAGTGAAACTTGGTAGATATGCCAAGGCTTTAATGCGGCGCCTATTTATGCTGAAAAAAATTAATTTCAATTTTAGACACGAGGTGCAAATTTGACGCTGTACAGCATCACGTAGATGTCTCCCGTGCTCATATTGAACAAACTGTGTAAAATGCGGTTAATAGCAAAATCAACATTGTGCCTTTCTCACTTGTTTGACCTTTCCTGCCCGCGTCCCTAATTCATTATGCATGGAAACATTTCCACCCGTCTTTCTTGCATTCACAGGTACAGATTTGCACTTGGTGGCCAAAATCGGAACTAATTCTTTTTTTCGAGCGTAAATCTGTTTCGCATTAACGGGTTAGAATATCTACTAAGTTTTGCTGCTAAGCAACAGTTAGAGACCATACTTGACCTCTGTGAGCAGCTGCACTTTCATTATAACCACCAACTGAGCACTTACTATGTACCTACATGTTTAACTTGACGTTCATACTACATCAGAATATTTTATGATCTGGAGACGGCAGTAGCTGAAACTGTTAGTGAAGTGTAAATGTTTGTGTGATCAAGTCGGACCTGTAAAATAAGTGGCAAAATATGATCACAAACTCATTTTCAGACTTTATGTCTTCAATTGATAAAATCAAAAAATGGTTCAAATGGCTCTGAGCACTATGTGACTTAACATCTTCCGGCAAGAGTGGCCGTGCGGTTCTAGACGCTACAGTCTGGAGCCGAGTGACCGCTACGGTCGCAGGTTCGAATCCTGCCTCGGGCATGGATGTGTGTGATGTCCTTAGGTTAGTTAGGTTTAATTAGTTCTAAGTTCTAGGCGACTGATGACCTCAGAAGTTAAGTCGCATAGTGCTCAGAGCCATTTGAACCATTTTTTGAACTTAACATCTGTGGTCATCAGTCCCATAGAACTTAGAACTACGTAAACCTATATAACCTTAGGACATCATAAATATCCATGCCCGAGGCAGGACTCGAACCGGCGAGCGTAGCGGTCACGCGGTTCCAGACTGAAGCGCCTAGAACCGCACGGCCACACCGGCCGGCTTCAATTGATAACCACGAGGTAGTTGCAATCAGCATAAGTACTGACTGGCCCGACCTATCGCTGCCAGTAGCTACACTAATCTGTCAGTGTCTCTTCGCGAGCGCCATCTGTGACAGCTTGCTGCACTAATCCACCGCGAGATCCACACCAGCTGAACTGCCTCCATATCGATGTCCGCTGGCAGTCATCCTAAAGCGAGGAACAATAGAGAAGCAATAGAAAATGCTTAGTTTTTATATCATTGGGTAGTGTTATAGAAGCTGGCCAGCGCTAGTTTTCCGCCAACTGCTGTCAACACAGAACAACTTATAGCCCTAATGCTTATTAGACGATGCTTCTCTTGATCGAATTTCTCTTACCTACCCGTTGAATGCCGAACGCAGCCCACCCAGTGACACAAACAACCGCAACGAAGCGTTGGAGATTTTGTTTCAGTGAAGAATAAATGGAATTATGGACCACGTGTTACAACCTACAGGAGCCTTCTATTCTTACGGATTGAATGTTTCTCTCAAGATGCACTCTCTACAAGATTTACCTATTCCAGAGCGTCCATTTTCCTTTGCCTCGCGTTCGTTTCGCCACCTGCTGTGTGTGCGCGCTACATTAGACAGCCCACAGAGCACGCGGGCCGTGTTATCTGGCCGGCCGGCGCCATTAGCCGCGGCGTGTGTCCCCGGGCGCGCCGAGATAACCCTGGCCGTGGCGGTCCGGCGTTTATCTGCGCATCTCATTCGAGCCTTGCCAAGAGTGGGGAGTGTCTGCGCCGGCATTATCTAGCCTCCGTGGCCTCAATTGTGTTTCCGCTGGCCTGTGGCAAGTTCTTACATCGCAGTCTCACCGCCAAAGGAGATTTTACATTAGTCTGGGTGACACAGACCTGGTGGGACTGACTTCCTATTGAGCACGCCGTTACAGCCCATGATTCTTGTTATTACATAGAAAGTAGCAGTTCTTGAATTCTGGTTCGTTCTCTGTATCATCGTTCAGGTTGGACTGGACATAACACGTGGTAGGTTCTGTACACAGTATCACGTCTGACGAGATACAAACTGCATGTTATGTTTTTCTGATTGTCAGTGGAAATTGTTGAATATTTTTGTCGTGAATACCATTGCAGAGCATCCATAAGAATATTTCCGTAGCAGCACCAAAGCCTCTATGACATTATTGTTGAAGATAGCACAAGACGTTTAATGACACGGTTTGGTGTACGCAATGACTTCCAGATTAATTTTTGCACCTAATGTTACAATGGGCTCTACACTTCCGCCTATGAGTGACTGCTTACAGTCCAGACAGTAATTGCAGTTTCGTCTGACAGTAGGAACTGAGTAATCTGCAGTGTCAAAGATCTAGTCGTGAATGCTTAAAAGCGAAACAGGTGTCGTGTTCATGAAGTAAATCAAACTCCGTGGTAGAGTAATGGTTATTCTTTTAGACATTTGCTATGATTGGTTGGTTTGGGGTATAAAGGGACCAAACTACAGGGTCATCAGTCCCATTTGCTATGAGGAGCTTCCACAGGAACTTTTTCTATAACCGAATATTAAAGAGATTGCAAGTTAACGAACTGTAGCTGAACTGCGTCTTGTAGTAGCTGTTGTACAATTTACAACAGCTGATAAAGTTGCTGTCAGTAAAAAGTGGCTCTGAGCACTATGGGACTTAACTTCTGAGGTCATCAGTCCCCTAGACTTAGAACTACTTAAACCTAACTAATCTAAGGACATCACACACATCCATGTCCGAGGCAGGATGCTGTCAGTAAGAATCGACTCCGGATATTATCACAAGAATTAGCCCTGTAGCTTGTACCCGTTATATTAGAATCCTTTCCACTTGAATTTTTAATGAGGTGAGACTAAATAACGGTGCAGTTATGCTAGCGAGACCTGTTGTGTTCCCTGGTTCACTCTGCCAATTCACTTTGTGATTCTCTATAACTTGTCTCATACCCCCTATATAAGTGCTATTCAGATATTAAGATTCTATAGTTAATTTTCAGTAAACTGCTTACTGACCTTATTTTTAAACATATTCATATAAAAATTTACTTTTCCAAAATGTTACGACAGGTTCCCACGTTGATTCCGTTTGACACCATTGTTTTACAAGGTCATGATAGGTAGGCCTCATCTCGGAAAGTTTGAAAAGTAAAACATAAACACGATTTATACAACCATAGAAGGAGTAAGTAGCTGTAATCCTGTTGTAGAAATCATTCTGACATTGACCTACCGGCGGTCAGAGACATTGTGATAACTCAAAATTAGTACGACTGAAACGGAACGTCATCGCGGGAATATTGTGACATCTTGCACTGGTTGGAAAACTGAAACAAGCCAGATTTAAGATTTTCTGAGCCACTGAATCAAGATCATGAGAACACGAAGGAGCTGATATTTGAGAAAACCCAGCGAATTGGCTGTGGTTGGTTATCGTGGCGCAATGTGAGAGTCCATGCAATTTACCCGTTGAGTCGTATGCGTTACTGTATAGATAGTACACAGAGCTTTAATTCTGAAAATTTCGTTCTACATTCTGAAATACTTGGGTAATGTGATATCTTATAGATATACTGACGTACCAAAACTTTATGACAGCCTGCTTAATAGCCTGTTGTTCCCTTTTGGAACGCCATACAGAAGCGATTTTACGTGCCATGGATTCAACAAGTCTTTGGGTTTCTGGAGGTACGGGCTGGTGGTTTGTGGGTACGGAGCTGGCACCCGACAGTGTCTCACTGGTGTTCTTTAGCGTTCAGAGCAGGTGAACTTGGTGACCGAGACATCAGTGTGAGTTCATTATCATGGTCCTCAAAACTACTACATCACGATTCTGGCCATGTAACACGGGCAGTTATCATGCTTCAAGATGCCATCACCATCGAGGAAGATATCAACCATGAAGAGATGCAGGTATTTCGTAATAGCGTTCACGTAACCCACAGCTGACATGCTGCCTTCGATTAGTCACACAGGTCGCATGGAAATCCAAGACGGCTAGGGTTTGTGGTACAGTGCATGTTTCAAGCAGCGTTCACATGGGTGCTGGTATACTCGGACACCTGGATGACGTTGTCTTCAGGCCCGAGATTCATCCCACCAGGCGACACGTTTCCAATGAACCACGGTCAGATCTCTACGGTCAGACCTCTATGACTGCGTGCTCACTGCAATCACAACTGGCGTTATCTTTGAGTAAATAAGGGAAAACGAAGGGGTCGTCTGCTGCGGATCCCCATATTAAACAGTGCTGGAATCAAGTTCAAGAGACAGAGACAGACCACCAGGAATACCGTCAGATTGAAGTGACAAAGTCCTGCCGAAGACCGTTGGAGTCAACTGGCTGAATATCGACGAAGACCGTTCTTCAGGGAAGAAGAAAATAAGAAGCTGCAGATATTCCTGTGCTCAATATTTAGAGAGACGGGCCACATCATTTAATGACAGAAAAGGCTAACGATGATATCACGCCTTTTAGTGTTTAGAGCAGTTATTGTGATTTAGTACCTCCATGCAGACTAGGAATGATGAATCGCATCAGATTCTTTCCATATTTAGAGTGTTATTTTCGATAACTTAACGAAAGGTTTTTACGCTACGTGAAAATGCGACCGTCAGAGACTTAGAAATGGTGAAGATATTACAGGAGGCAGTTTTTACTCATATCTGTGTTCAACAAAAAGGCAACGGTTTATCGGCGATGCTTATGCAGCACTACCGCTCAGTTTTATGTTGCGCTTGAGAAAGCAAACATTAAGAGAAAGTGTTTCGAGTAGTGAAAAATTATTTTCAAAACAGGCAGGTGACTTACGTACAAACACTGCACAACTAACCACATTGCATACGAAACATATGTAGGAGACACTATAATATCATAAAGTGAAGGTATTAGGTATCTAATGCCTAAATTCCAGTGTTCTGTGACACCACTAGTATTTTCCAAATTTTTCCAGAATTACAGTTTCCATTCTACTATAAACTGCCGCAATAAGTAATCCGGAAAAGGTAAGATACAAGTTGTGATACGACTCAAGATTTATTCTCCAATGGTGTCCAGCTGTGGAAGTACTGTACCTAATGAGGAGGGCCTCACGACTTTACTACTGAAATCGTCAGTATGCTGTATCTGTCACAGAACGCTGACATATTCGCAATGTGCTACATAAGACACAGGTTCTTCATTCTGAATGTGGCTGCTAAGTTCCTGTCTGTAGCGTCAGGTAGGGTTTGTTCATGCCTTAATGACTCCGGCTAATCTTCTAGGAGTTAGTGACTGGTTTATATCTTCACCCAGTACGCCTCCGTAGCTGAGTGGTTGGCGCAGATGTCCGTCATGTGGAGGACACGGATTCGATTCCGGTTCTGACAAGGATTCTTCCCCTGGTGGAAGACTGGTTCGGGATGCACTAACCGTCTTAATACCAACTAAGGAGCTGCTTTACCGCGTAGTAGTGGCTACAGTGTCTGGAAAATCTGCAGAACGGCCGGGAGAGCGGTGTGCTGACCACCTGACGACCTGTCGCTCCATAGCATATCCACATGACGCCGCAAGACGGAGGATGACACGGCGGTCGGTAGACACCTTTTGAGCATTCACAACATGGGGAGGAGCTCGTTTTTGTATATCTTTACCAAAAAGGAAATACAATTTACAATACATTCTGATCTTTTTTTTTTTTTTTTGGTCATCAGTCTACTGACTGTTTGATGCGGCCCACAACGAATTCCTTTCCTGTGCTAACCTCTTCATCTCAGAGTAGCACTTGCAACCTACGTCCTCAATTATTTGCTTGACGTATTCCAATCTCTGTCTTCCTCTACAGTTTTTGCCCTCTACAGCTCCCTCTAGTACCATGGAAGTCATTCCCTCATGTCTTAGCAGATGTCCTATCATCCTGTCCCTTCTCCTTATCAGTGTTTTCCACATATTCCTTTCCTCTCCGATTCTGCATAGAACCTCCTCATTCCTTACCTTATCAGTCCACCTAATTTTCAACATTCGTCTGTAGCACCACATCTCAAATGCTTCGATTCTCTTCTGTTCCGGTTTTCCCACAGTCCATGTTTCACTACCATACAATGCCGTACTCCAGACGTACATCCTCAGAAATTTCTTCCTCAAATTAATGGCGCTATTTGATATTAGTAGACTTCTTTTGGCCAGAAATGCCTTTTTTGCCATAGCGAGTCTGTTTTTGATGTCATCCTTGTTCCGTCCGTCATTGGTTCAAAAATGGCTCTGAGCACTATGGGACTCAACATCTTAGGTCATAAGTCCCCTAGAACTTAGAACTACTTAAACCTAACTAACCTAAGGACTTCACACACACCCATGCCCGAGGCAGGATTCGAACCTGCGACCGTAGCAGTCGCGCGGTTCCGGACTGCAGCGCCAGAACCGCACGGCCACCGCAGCCGGCTCGTCATTGGTTATTTTACTGCCTAGGTAGCAGAATTCCTTAACTTCATTGACTTCGTGACCATCAATCCTGATGTTAAGTTTCTCGCTGTTCTCATTTCTACTACTTCTCATTACCTTCGTCTTTCTCCGATTTACTCTCAAACCATACTGTGTACTCATTAGACTGTTCATTCCGTTCAGCACATCATTTAATTCTTCTTCACTTTCACTCAGGATACCAATGTCATCAGCGAATCGTATCATTGATATCCTTTCACCTTGAATTTTAATTCCACTCCTGAACCTTTCTTTTATTTCCATCATTGCTTCCTCGATGTACAGATTGAAGAGTAGGGGTGAAAGGCTACAGCCTTGTCTTACACCCTTCTTAATACGAGCACTTCGCTCTTGATCGTCCACTCTTATTATTCCCTCTTGGTTGTTGTACATATTGTATATGACACGTCTCTCCCTATAGCTTACACCTACTTTTTTCAGAATCTCGAACAGCTTGCACCATTTTATATTGTTGAACGCGTTTTCCAGGTCGACAAATACTATGAAAGCGTCCTGATTTTTCTTTAGCCTTGCTTCCATTATTAGCCGTAACGTCAGAATTGCCTCTCTCGTCCCTTTACTTTTCCTAAAGCCAAACTGATCGTCACCTAGAGCATTCTCAATTTTCTTTTCCATTCTTCTGCATATTATTCTTGCAAGCAGCTTCGATGGATGAGTTGTTAAGCTGATTGTGCGATAATTCTCGCACTTGTCAGCTCTTGCCGTCTTCGGAATTGTGTGGATGATGCTTTTCCGAAAGTCAGATGGTATGTCGCCAGACTCATATATTCTACACACCAACGTGAATAGTCGTTTTGTTGCCACTTCCCCCAATGATTTTAGAAATTCTGATGGAATGTTATCTATCCCTCCTGCCTTATTTGACCGTAAGTCCTCCAAAGCTCTTTTAAATTCCGATTCTAATACTGGATCCCCTATCTCTTCTAAATCGACTCCTGTTTCTTCTTCTATCACATCAGACAAATCTTCACCCTCATAGAGGCTTTCAATGTATTCTTTCCACCTATCTGCTCTCTCCTCAGCATTTAACAGTGGAATTCCCGTTGCACTCTTAATGTTACCACCGTTGCTTTTAATGTCACGAAAGGTTGTTTTGACTTTCCTGTATGCTGAGTCTGTCCTTCCGACAATCATATCATTTTCGATGTCTTCACATTTTTCCTGCAGCCATTTCGTCTTAGCTTCCCTGCACTTTCTACTTATTTCATTCCTCAGCGACTTGTATTTCTGTACTCCTGATTTTCCCGGAACATGTTTGTACTTCCTCCTTTCATCAATCAAATGAAGTATTTCTTCTGTTACCCATGGTTTCTTCGCCGCTACCTTCTTTGTACCTATGTTTTCCTTCCCAACTGCTGTGATGACCCTTTTTAGAGATGTCCATTTCTCTTCAACTGTACTGCCTACTGCGCTATTCCTTATTGCTGTATCTATAGCGTTCCTTAGTACTTCCGTATCCCACTTCTTTGCGTATTGATTCTTCCTGACTAATGTCTTGAACTTCAGCCTACTCTTCATCACTACTATATTGTGATCTGAGTCTATATCTGCTCCTGGGTACGCCTTACAGTCCAGTATCTGATTTCGGAACCTCTGTCTGACCATGATGTAATCTAATTGAAATCTTCCCGTATCTCCCGGCCTTTTCCACGTATACCTCCTCCTCTTGTGATTCTTGAACGGGGTATTCGCTATTACTAGCTGAAACTTATTACAGAACTCAATTAGTCTTTCTCCTCTTTCATTCCTTGTCCCAAGCCCATATTCTCCTGTAACCTTTTCTTCTACTCCTTCCCCTACAACTGCATTCCAGTCGCCCATGACTATTAGATTTTGGTCCCCCTTTACATACTGCATTACCCTTTCAATGTCCTCATACACTTTCTCTACCTGTTCATCTTAAGCTTGCGACGTCGGCATGTATACCTGAACTGTCGTTGTCGGTGTTGGTCTGCTGTCGATTCTGATTAGAACAACCCGGTCACTGAACGGTTCACAGTAACACACCCTCTGCCCTACCTTCCTATTCATAACGAATCCTACACCTGTTATACCATTTTCTGCTGCTGTTGATATTACCCGATACTCATCTGACCAGAAATCCTTGTCTTCCTTCCACTTCACTTCACTGACCCCTACTACATGTAGATTGAGCCTTTGCATTTCTCTTTTCAGATTTTCTAGTTTCCCTACCACGTTCAGGCTTCTGACATTCCACGCCCCGACTCGTAGAACGTTATCCTTTCGTTGATCATTAAATCTTTTTCTCATGGTAACCTCCCCCTTGGCAGTCCCCTCCCGGAGATCCGAATGGGGGACTATTCCGGAATCTTTTGCCAATGGAGAGATCATCATGACACTTCTTCAATTACAGGCTACATGTCCTGTGGATACACGTTACGTGTCTTTAATGCAGTAGTTTCCATTGCTTTCTGCATCCTCATGCCGTTGATCACTGCTGATTCTTCCGCCTTTAGGGGCAATTTCCCACCCCTAGGACAAGAGAGTGCCCTGAACCTCTATCCGCTCCTCCGCCCTCTTTGACAAGGCCGTTGGCAGAATGAGGCTGACTTGTTATGCCGGAACTCTTCGGCCACCAATGCTGATTATTTATCAAAATTTAAGCAGTGGCGGGGATCGACCCGGGACCGAAGACGTTTTGATTATGAATCAAAGACGCTACCCCTTTTTTTTTTACGCTACCCCTTTTTTTCTTTTTTTTATTTTTTTTTATTTTTTTTCTTTTTTCTTTTTTTTGACGTTACCCCTTTTTTATTTTTTTTATTTTTTCTGTTTTTCTTCTTTTTTTTATTTTGGTTTTTTTATTTCTTTTTATTTTTATTTTTATTTTTTTTTACCCCTTTGTTGAACCACTTTCTTCCCTTAAGAAGCCCCTTAGGAAAATGGAACTAAAAAAATAAATAAATAAAAAAAATAAAACAACCTAAGTGCCACCGCCACTTGTCATCCTATAACAAAAAAATTTGATCCACTTCAGGCGCTAGCTCCTGAGTAAACCCACCCCAGAGAGCTGCCTATAGACCAGGGGAAGTATGGGAATCAAGGTTAGGGCTATCCGTTGCCACTTTTTTTTATATGATTACATTTAGGGAGCGTGTACAAATGAGAATTCTAGTAACTAAGTGTTACAAGTAAGTGTTACAACAACAAAGGTGGCATAAAAGAGTAATTAAAAAAATAAAATATAAACCACTGTTGTAATTCTAACTAAAAGGTTCTTCAATAATGTAACTGGTTCCACTTGGAGCCTTGGCATCGTTATCTGAAATCTCCAATAGCGCCTTTGAAGGGCATCTGCAACGGAGGCATTCTGCTTCGCTAGTGCCTCAAGGAAAACAGTATCCTTGCAGCAGCTTGTCTCTTCCTTTGGTCATGGCTGGCAAGGCAGAGCCGTTAGTGTGATGCGGCACAGCACATTAACCACAGCCTGGCACTCCCCAGCTGAGTGGGGGGTTAACGAAAACGCTGCGTAAATAATTTGCGAAGAGCGTACGGTATTTCGGTGTGCGTTCGAGGGCGTTGTGAGCATTTTGTAGGAACCACCAGTAATCAAGCTGCTCTTTCTCTCCGTCGCTAAAGATGTAGGCGACGGTAAGTCCTTTGAACCATGTAAGCGCATGATATTTTGCAGCCGGAAAGTAAGTTTCATCGGGACAGAGTAGGGTCTGCGGGTCAATCATATCAGGTGTGACCCGGAGGTAACAAGCCAATATCTTCTGTGTTAGTCGCCAAACTCCGGACGATGATGCGCAAGTAAAACGATGTTCATCGGTATCCAAAAGGTGACAATCTGGGCAATAAGGGGAGTCTGCCAGTCCAATAGTGTGAAGTCGCTGGCGTGTGGCATATTTTTTGTTGGCGATCTGATACCACTTCGAACGCACCGTGGATGACAGAAAGTGGTGGTGTATCGTTTTCCACACTCTTGGCCAGTGAACCGTAGGGTACTTGTTTTCCACCACGTTATGGTGAACAGCCCGCAGAAGGTTGGTATAAAAATCTTTCGCCTTTGGTGGACGTGTGGCGGAGAGGTTCAAGCTGACATAGCTGTAATCAAGAATGAAGGTCGACACATGGGAGAGCTGTGGTGCGACGTGCGCAACCGACACCGGCGGGACGTTAGAGGCTGGCATCAGAACCTGCAGTAAACGACCCGTGAGAGAGGCATATTGACTTTTCCATCGTTTCCTCATGTTGCTCATGTAAAGAGCAGCTGCTCTCGCCCTGACGTTGACCAATCCCAGCCCTCCTTTGTGCACTGGGAGGGTAAGAGTGTCATATCGTACTTTAAAGATATGACCTGCGGAAACGTAGTAACTGAAGGCCGCCTGAAGCCGGCGACCTATCTGCAGCGGTAGTGGGAGGACCTGTGCCACGTGGTTGAGTTTTGATGCCACGTAGAGGTTCAGGTATTCAACACGTTGTAGCAGATTCAAGTCCCGGAGTAGGTTCTGTCGCACCATTGCGCGTATGATCTGTAATAACCGTCGGTAGTTTGCTGCAGCTGTTTTACGTACATCTTTCTTGAACGTGATTCCCAAATATCGCAGATCAGAAACTGGTGGGAGGGGAGCGAGGGCTTCCGGTCCGAGACCACGCCCAATGTCCAACGCCGCCGACTTGTTGATGTTCAGAATCCAGGTTAGTACGCTTCGAACTTCGTCATTGGAACGAACCAGCAGTAGCAGGTCGTCAGCGTATGTCCTATAGCGAAAGGTGACGTCCCGCAGCGTGATACCAGATAGGCGGTGGTTAAGGCCCCCAAGGAGTGGCTCGAGTGCGATTGCATAAAGGTAGGTAGAAAGGGGACAACCCTGTCGTAGAGACCTCTTAATGGGTACTGGTCCTGCCGTCCTTCCATTGACCTGAACGTGTGAGCTGGCTGCGGTCCAAAGACGCCGTAGGGTGTCGATGAGGCCCGGGGGGAATCCCATACAGTCCATCACTCGTAGGAGGAAGTTGTGGTGCACTCTATCAAAGGCGCGGTGGAAATCGACGGAGACGATCGCCGCTCTCAGACGGCACGCAGAAGCGATCGCTATTAAGTCCCTGCAGTCACCGGTGGCCATGTGTATGTTGGCTTCTCCCCCCTGCGACGTCTGTTCTGGAGCGAAGATCATCGGCAAAGTCGTCTTAATACGGCTCACCATAATCCTGGTGAAAATCTTGTAATCGGCGTTCAACATTGTAAGCGGCCGATAGTCGTTAATCGATAGCCCTCCACCTGGCTTGTGTACTGGTATGAGGAGACCTTCTACAAACGCTGTCGGCACAACACAGTCTGGAGACATAAGTTCGCGGAACATTATAACCCAGCGAGGCATCATGATGTCACGGAAAGTCCGGTAGAATTCGATGGGCAATCCATCAGGTCCAGGAGATTTATTGGCCGCACCTTTGTCCACGGCGTCTTCGACTTCTTCGAGTGAGATTTCCTCTGTTAGTGCATTCACGGTAGCCTCGTCGATAGTACGGGTTATCTGCTGTAACACTTCAGTAGTGGCCTCGTCAATGACGGTTCTTTCCTTGTAAAGATGACGAAAATGATCCTCCACCGCCTTTACTATGGTTGCTTGGGTCGTACATAAGCGACCGTCGTGTGTCCTGAGTTGTGTGATTAAATGTTGACGTTGTCGACGCTTATCCGCCACAACGTGGTGCATAGTGGGTTCCTCTGCAACCGTTCGGTCGTGCCGTCGCGAGCGGACTACTGCACCTTCTAGTCGACGCTTCGTCAATGATAGTATGTGAGCCTTGATTCTGCTTTGGTCATGTTGTCTCTCCGGGGAAGGGGGTAAGGCGTCGAGGTCCCTGAGTGCCGCGTAGTAAAAATCGAGGGTCTGTCGATGCCACGCAGTCACGTCCTTGCCATAACGCATAAGTGTCCTACGGATTGCTGGTTTGGCACAGAGGAGCCACCACTCCAGGGTCGAGGTGTATCGTGGGTGGCGGCGTTCACAGTCAGTCCACGTTGCTGCAACTTGCCGACGGCAGTCCAGGTCCTGGAGATGAGTTATGTTGAGCTTCCAAAAGCCATTGCTGCGCCAGACTTGTTGGGGGCGTAGGTGTATAGTGCAGATATAGGCACTGTGATCGGAATAGGCTTGAGGCCATAATTCGGCGTCCACCACACCGTGTGTGAGATCTTGTGACACATATATGCGGTCAAGTCGGCTGGCCGAATGACTGGTAAGATGAGTGTGGCCAGAGCGGTTACCGTGGACTTTTTCCCACGTGTCGCACAAGTGAAGTTCTTGGATCATCGCACCCAGTTCCGGACAAGGCATGTAATGTGGGATTTGGTCCTTGGGGTGAAGTACGCAATTAAAATCGCCGGCGAAGACGCTGTGCTCGTATCGTCCAAGGAAAAGGGGAGCGACATCTGTGGAGTAGAATCTGGCGCGGTCGTGACGTCTTGTGGTACCCGACGGCGCGTAAACATGAATGAATCGGGTGTTGAGTGCCGTAAATGCTATTCCTCTCGCGGAGGGAAGAAACGTGACGTCGGTAACTTCAACACCTTCACGCACTAATATTGCCACTCCGGTGTCTGCAGGGCTTCCGGGCGTCACATGTGTGGCGTAACCGTAAAAGTGCGGGAGTGCAGTCGTTTTCACTTCTTGTAGGAAAGCAAAGTCAACTCCCATGGCTCGTATGGTTTCTATCAAAAGTTGGATCTTGACAGGAGAACTGATCATGTTGATATTCATTGTCGCCAGGCGGTAAGCCTGGCAACGCGTTGTTTGGGCGAGGTTATCCATGTTGAAGTTGGAGAGAAGCGAACATCGGAAGTGATGTCACCCCCCGCCAAACGCGGTCCTCCTTGTGCTGCTTATGCTGCATGATCCGGCGGCGCCTCAGCTGGCCGCGGGTCGGGATCTTGTGTCTCGACGTCCTCGGCCCACGAAGCGGGCGCGGATGTCTGTTCATGTTCCATAGCCTCGGAATGTTTGGTAGTAAGGGACCGGGCGACTTCGCTGCCTGCACTGGTACCTTCCCGCTGCTCACTGTTTCTGTCAATGGGCTGATGTTCGAAAGCTGCATGTTTTTCTGTCTGTTCTGCAAGGTTGGAGTCAGTGGAAACAGCCTCAGCTTCGCGGCTGGCTTCTTGAGTGGTTAGTTGTTCTTCCCCGGCCGAATGCGAACCGCTATGTTCCGACACGGTCCGACGACGGCGCTTTCGGCGTTTCGGTGATCGCTGTTTCCGTACATGGCCTTCATTGTCAGAAGACGGCACTGACTCACGCTCCGCCGGAACAAACGCTTCGGTCGGTACAATAAGGGAATCAATTGCCATCTTGCCGGCGTCAATGTCTGTCGCGTTCGGTAGCTCCAGAGTCGTAGTACTATTTTCCACCACTGGCCAGGTCGGCGGATCATCCAGGTTTTTGTCCGTGGAAAGTGATTCTTGTACCGCTGAAGCGGTCGGCCGTGTCTGTTGTGTGGAGAACGTCGTGAGCGCCGCCGCGTAAGTCACGGGTAGAACAGTCTTCGCCGCTGGTGGCGCAACGTCCTTCGGTGGGAGTTGTGTGATCCGACGCTGGAGGCACTCGGAACGAAGGTGTCCTTCTTTGCCGCATCCGGAACACGTCTTCGGCTGGCCGTCATAAATAACTATGGCCCGGCATCCTCCTATCTGTAGATAGGATGGCACGTGTCGTTGGAGATCTATGCGCACTTGGCGTACTCCATTGAGTACTGGATACGTCTTAAACTGGGTCCATTTTTCAGCCACGTGTTCGTGTACCGTGCCGTAGGGGCGGAGCGCCGCTACAACTTCTGCCGCCGGGAGTTCAAATGGAAGTTCGAATATGCGGATAGTCCGCAGTCCCATTGCGGCATGGCCGACCTCGACGTTGCCAACATTGCCATCTGCGTGGCAGAAGCGGAGTTCTTGTTTCATCTCACGAAGCACCTTGTCGCATGTAATTTCGTTTATGAGCTTTACATAGACCGTGCTACTGACGATCGAAAAGTGAATGCCGACAATGTCGGCAGCCGGGATCTTGGCTTCCTCTTTTAAAAAGCGTTCGACTTCGAGCGCCTTTGGTCGGGTAAAGTCGTTCCGAAATGTGAATTTCAAGGTTGATCTTCTGTATTGGTTTGCCATCGTCTTGTAGCGCTACGGCGTCACGTTAGTGTCGGCCGAAAAAAGTAAACAAGGCGCGCGGGCTCTCTCTGACAGCGGAGAGCACACACCGCACGTCTGCTTCGCTCGGCTGCGAGAGCCGCACTGAATCTCGACTACCATTAGGTCTTGGGAACACCTGAAGAACGTTGCCTACCACCAAAGGGGAAGGATCAGCTCGTTCTGTTAGTATTGACTCCGTCTGCTGGTGCCTAGTGCTCTAAAACATTCAGAAAACGATCCCTATAACAAGGAACAAGTTAACGCCGTTAAGACTTCCAAATCCATCATCGTAAAGCATATTGATTCGGCAACATGAAAAGTGAATAGCAGCAAGACCATATGGCATTTTACAGAAATCCTTTCCATTATCCATATAATGATTGCACCCCTTCGTGATCGTGATGTTGCTGCTGTTGAATTATTGATGATTTACTATATGCTGCTTGGTCGCCTGGCGATGGTGTCGGAGCAATAACCTTGCCTTCAGTGGGCAGACTGTTACTCCTTCTAGTGATGAGATGATGTGCAGGTAATCACTTACATCGCCACAGCCCGACCTGATGCTCCTACCCCTCTCCCCCAACCCCCTTCCCGACACCCACGTCCCTAAACTAGGTTTGTGCACGATGACTAGAACTAGGCAGTGGGAAACTAACTCCCTAATTACGGAAACTGCTGGCAGTTTGCAGTAGGATCCATCAGTTTCTTACAGGCATGGATTTTTCAAAGAATATGAGAGTGGCTGGGATAACCAGAAAGAGAGACACACAAGGAAAAAATGAGGATCCATGGGGATCATTTAACAGTAAATATTAATCATAAATGGGAAATAGGATCTATCCCTATGTTTGGCGAAGATTTTACCGTACATCTTTGTTAGACCTGACACCGTCGGGTGAAGGAGATTCAGATATGTGTATAATTTGCTAAAAATTATATTAGACTTGTTCCCAATAAAAAATAAAAATGAAATTTTCTGATAACCGATTTCGGTTGATTAACGAGCATCCTCAGATCTAGGAAAATAAAAAGAATATTTCCTTTCCATTAATTTGTTCTTAACAGTCTTTAAGAAGCATACAATTTTTCAAAAGTATTAAAACATAAAAATAATAAAAAGTGTACCATGATTATTAAAGAATCAGTACATATATACAATGTTGGCAACAACACCCAAGTTACGGTTTCCTTATATCTGAGTTACACTTACTGACGATGATGCTGTGGCCAGCACTGTAAATATTGTACCTGGTACTGATTCGTTAGTAAACATGCTATTTTTTTCAATTTTTCAATTTTCATTTTTAAATAATTTACGTTTATTAGAGATACCGATGTTCGCATTAACTTAAAGGCAGTTTTCTGTTTAATTTGTAGATCTGTAGATGTTTGTTAACCACCCGAAACAGGTAATAAGTAAATTCTAATTTTAATTTCTAATGAGACGAAGACTGTTAAAAATTTAAACCCAAATATCGTCCTTCCTGGTCGTATCTTATATCTGACATAAAGAACACTTGATACAATAAAGTCTACTGCCCATGGAAGACTGTGAACTGGGTGCACCCGACTGCAAATTGTTGCTCATGTCGGCACCAATGACTCCTGCCGTCTGGGTTCAGAGGTCATCCTCAGTTCGTACAGGAGGTTGGCGGAGTTGGTGAAGGCGGAAAGCCTCGCTCGCGGGGTGGAATCTGAGTTAACTATTTGTAGTTTCGTTCCCAGAACCGATCGTGGTCCTCTGGTTTGGAGCCGAGTAGAAGGCTTAAACCAGAGGCTCAGACGATTCTGCGGAGATCTGGGGTGCAAATTTCTCGACCTCCGCTATCGGGTTGAGAAATATAGGGTCCCCCTGAATAGGGCAGGCGTGCACTACACGCAGGAAGCGGCTACAAGGGTAGCGGAGTACGTGTGGAGTGCACATATGGGTTTTTTAGGTTAGAGAATTCCCTCCCTAGGCCCGACAAGACGCCTCCTGAGACGCGGCAAGGTAGGAGTAGGCAAAATGCAACAGGGAATAACAATATTAATGTTCTAATAGTACACTGCAGGAACGTCTATGGAGAGGTCCCAGAACTGCTCATTAATAAACGGTCACAATGCCCTCATAGTACTAGGGACAGAAAGTTGGCTGAAACAAGATGTAAACAGTAATGAAATTCTAAACTCAGATTGGATTGTATACCGCAGAGACAGGCTGGGCAGTGAAAGGGGAGGCGTGTTTATAGCGATAAGAAGTGCAATAGTATCGAAGGAAATTGATGGAGATCCGAAATGAGAAATAATTTGGGTGAAGGTCACGGTTAAAGCAGGCTCAGACATGGTAATTGGATGTCTCTATTGGCCCTCTGGCTCAGCAGCTGTTGTGGCGCAGCACCTGAAGGGTAATTTGGAAAATATTTCGAGTAGATTTCACCACCATGTTAAAGTTCTGGGTGGAGATTGTAATTTGCCGGATATAGTTCATAACGGGTGGCAGGGACAAAGAATCCAGTGAAATTTTTTAAGTGCTTTATCTGAAAACTTCCTTGAGCAGTTAAACAGAGAACCGACTCGTGGCGATAACATATTAGACCTTCTGGTGACAAAAAGACCCGAACTATTTGAAACAGTTAACGCAGAACAGGGAATCAGCGATCGTAAAGCGGTTACTGCATCGGTGATTTCAGCTGTAAATAGAAATATTAAAAAAGGTAGGAAGATTTTTCTGTTTAGTAAAAGTGACAAAAAGCAGATTTCAGAGTACTTGACGGCTCAACACGTAAGTTTTGTCTCAAGTACAGATAGTGTTGAGGATCACTGGACAAAGTTCAAAACCATCGTACAATATGCGTTAGATGAGTATGTGCCAAGCAAGATCGTAAGAGATGGAAAAGAGCCACCGTGGTACAACAACCGAGTTAGAAAACTGCTGCGGAAGCAAAGGGAACTTCACAGCAAACATAAACATAGCCAACGCCTTGCAGACAAACAAAATCTACGCGAAGCGAAATGTAATGTGAGGAGGGCCATGCGAGAGGCGTTGAATGAATTCGAAAGTAACGTTCTACGTACTGACTTGGCAGAAAATCCTAAGAAATTTTGGTCTTATGTCAAAGCGGTGGGTGGATCAAAACAAAATGTCCAGACACTCTGTGACCAAAATGGTACTGAAACAGAGGATGACAGACTAAAGGCTGAAATACTAAATGTCTTTTTCCAAAGCTGTTTCACAGAGGAAGACTGCACTGTAGTTCCTTCTCTAGATTGTCGCACAGATGACGAAATAGTAGATATCGAAATAGACGACAGAGGGATAGAGAAACAATTAAAATCGCTCAAAAGAGGAAAGGCCGCTGTACCTGATGGGATACCAGTTCGATTTTACACAGAGTACGCGAAGGAACTTGCCCCCCTTCTTGCAGCGGTGTACCGTAGGTCTCTAGAAGAGCGTAGCGTTCCAAAGGATTGGAAAAGGGCACAGGTCATCCCCGTTTTCAAGAAGGGACGTCGAACAGATGTGCAGAACTATAGACTTATATCTCTAACGTCGATCAGTTGTAGAATTTTGGAACACGTATTATGTTCGAGTATAATGACTTTTCTGGAAATTAGAAATCTACTCTGTAGGAAACAGCATGGGTTTCGAAAAAGACGATCGTGTGAAACCCAGCTCGCGCTATTCGTCCGCGAGACTCAGAGGGCCATAGACACGGGTTCCCAGGTAGATGTCGTGTTTCTTGACTTCCGCAAGGCGTTCGATACAGTTCCCCACAGTCGTTTAATGAACAAAGTAAGAGCATATGGACTATCAGACCAATTGTGTGCTTAGATTGAAGAGTTCCTAGATAACAGAACGTAGCATGTCAATCTCAATGGAGAGAAGTCTTCCGAAGTAAGAGTGATTTCAGGTGTGCTGCAGGGGTGTGTCGTAGGACCGTTGCTATGCACAATAAACATAAATCACCTTGTGGATGACATCGGAAGTTCACTGAGGCTTTTTGCGGACGATGCTGTGGTATATCTAGAGGATGTAACAATGGAAAATTGTACTGAAATGCAGGAGGATCTGCAGCGAATTGACGCATGGTGCAGGGAATGGCAATTGAATCTCTATGTAGACAAGTGTAATGTGCTGCGAATACATAGAAAGAAAGATCCCATATCATTTAGCTATAATATAGCAGGTCAGCAACTGGAAGCAGTTAATTCCATAAATTATCTTGGAGTACGCATTAGGAGTGATTTAAAATGGATTGATCATATAAAGTTGATCGTCGGTAAAGCAGATGCCAGACTGAGATTCATTGGAAGAATCCTAAGGAAATGCAATATAAAAACAAAGGAAGTAGGTTACAGTACGCTTGTCCGCCCAGTGTTTGAATACTGCTCAGCAGTGTGGGATCCGTACCAGATAGGGTTGATAGAAGAGATAGTGAAGATCCGACGGAGAGCAGCGCGCTTCGTTACAGGATCATTTAGTAATCGCGAGAGCGTTACGGAGATGATAGATAAACTCCAGTGGATGACTCTGCAGGAGAGACGCTCAGTAGCTCGGGACGGGCTTTTGTTGAAGTTTCGAGACCATACCTTCACCGAAGAGTCAAGCAGTATATTGCTCCCTCCTAAGAATATCTCGCGAAGAGACCATGAGGATAAAATCAGAGAGATTAGAGCCCACACAGAGGCATTCTTACAATCCTTCTTTCCACGAACAATACGAGACTGGAATAGAAGGAAGAACCGATAGAGGTACTCAAGGTACCCTCCGCTACACACCGTCAGGTGGCTTGCGGAGTATGGATGTAGATGTAGATGTATTAGGTAATTGGAAAGAAGAATGATAGACATAGCGAAAATGAGAATTCCCATGGATAATTAAACTCCCGTTCCGGCAGCTATTGTGGCAGTGAATTATTAATAAAATAACAAGATGTTTTCGAAAATTAATATGTAATATGTCGTAATTCTTGGCTTCCTCTGCTATCCAAAACGTGCTATACATACGCATCAACGTGTGCCATAAAACATAGCACGACGGACGGACTGTGGTACCGGCTCTTCTACTAACGATCCATTTTTACCTTACAACACGACTACTCGTCTGCAACGAGACCTAAGACGGAGAAAGCGCTAGCAGAGGGGAGGGTGAGGCTAGATGCGCTCACATCTCGGTTTCCAAAATATTAAAAAAAAAGGAGACATGCTAACATCACAGTAACGCTAGCGCCTACGGTTTCCCCCTAGATCCAGGAGGAACCGTTGGAGCATGGAGGTGTATCTGGTTGGCATCCACTCAACGTGGGCGAGGAAAACCACATTGGACGAGCAACAGCTGCTCCTCGTTAGCAACTATCACGTTGCTAATGAGAATTAATGAAACAACGGCTGCGATCAACCGGAACTTTGGGTGCACTCACACCTGTGCCCGAGGATGTTATTGAAAGTTCTCCTGGTTCAATCCTATGAAACAAAACATGAAATTACATACGTACCTTTTTTAAGGACTATTAATTAAATAATACTGTACCATTTAAGGGAAAGCTCTCGATGTTTAAGGTACTACATCCTATGACTTAATACGGAGGTCACCAACCTTTTTTTTTCACGGCGGTATTGTTAACTGACGAAATGACGAGGACGGTGAGCATTGTAATTATGTGCAAGTTCAGGGGAAAAACGGAAAAATATGTTCAGCATACCGTGTTTATCATGAGTGAGTGGCATGCAGCCTACATATTTACAGCATTTATAATCAAGCTATCAAGGAAGGCGACAAACTATGCTGCATGAAAATGTTAGTGATACTTGTGAAGCACACGTTTGACTTTTAATATCGTCAGTGTTTGATCTGGTATTGCTGCATCCAATCAAGAGAACTGCTTCCAAGTGTTCATCAGTCTGCTGCCTTCACACCCCTCATCTACGTAAAAGCTTACCCACATAAGTTGTTCCAAATTCTGGTGCCATACCAGCGGCAAATTTCTTCAGATTCGGGAACTGAGCAACAGGTAAGCAGTGGTAAAATCAATAAATTTTCCCTTTCTATGCTTCTCTTTCAACAAATCATTTGCTTCCAAATCACTGAGCCCCCGCTGCTGTTCTGCTGACACACGGTCAAGGTTACAAACAAACGGATACTGGAGCAGAAGAATGTCATTTTCTGATCTGTCAAGGTCTGAAAATATCTCCAAAAATGTTTCTTCAAATCACGATTGATTTTTTGTGGAATATCGAGGTTGAATTATTCGGGAATTGGATCACAAAACTCTTTAAAATTGTGAAAATGAGGAAAGTTTTCTCCATCCAGTTGTGCTTCAAACAATCAAAGTTTTATTTAATAGCATTTGACGACTATTCACAGATCGAAGATGAGGCTGTACTTTCCATTAAGTGTCAAGTTCATTTCATTAATGTGTGATGTAATGTCGACTAAAAATGTTACCCTTTACAGTCAGGTAGGATCCGAGAGCTGTGGATCAGTTCTATCTTTTTCGAGAAAAACATCTATTTCGTTTCGGGGCTTGCAAAAACGAAACAAAACTTTACCGAAGCCGAGGCACCTAAATGCTGTGTAATAAGGCAAGCGAGAGAATCCATTCTAAATTTCTTCAAAGAAAGGATGAAACTGACGGTGATAGAGTGCACGTCCTCAAATGAAATGCACAGTAGAAAAGACTGATATCAGTAAATAAGAAATATCTAGGTCTCTCCCATAGAACATGTACTGATGTGTGATGCAGTGCGTGAACAAATCGCGCAGAGTTCGCAAATCTTCCAACTGAGTCCTGATCATTCAACGTAGCAGATGTAAGGCACCCACCTGCCAGGAGATGTCCACATGCGTGAAGGTCTCCTAGTATTGTAAACATAATTTCAGCGCAAGATTAGCCGAGCAGTCTAGGGCGCTGCAGTCATGGACTGTGCGGCTGGTCCGGGCGAAGGTTCGAGTCCTCCCTCGGGCAGGGGTGTGTGTTTGTCCTTAGGATAATTTAGGTTAAGTAGTGTTAAGCTTAGGAACTGAACCTTAGCAGTTAAGTCCCATAAGATTTCACACCCATTTGAACATATTTTTAAATATAGTATTTAAATTTAAATCGTATCACAACGTCCCACCTTCCATACGTTTTATCAAGCAAATTCGGATAGCGTCGGCGGTCTGTCTCTACTTCTGTAGTTTTTTTTTATAATTTTTGTTTTATATTATACAGTGTATTTTTAAATGGATTTATTCTACCAGTGTGTTATATAACCGTAACGTTCATCATAAGAACCCTTTGTACTTTAGACGTTCCGTTCTTTCTCTTATGTTGTGATTTCCAGTTATTTTTGAGCAGCCCAGTCCCTGTTCCTTCATAGTAAGGTCCACAGTGCTCAGACAGTGCTGTTACGTTTTCGCCTGTGTCACGAAAGCCGCAGAGACTTTCTGCATCGCTCACAGAGTAATAACTGGTGTCCGAGGTGCGGCCGACAGCGCCGGCTCCGATGGCAGAGCGATCCGTTTTTTGTGGTGCTGGAGATGTGCCGCCGTCAGAGCTTTGATTAACGACGCGTGAATCCCTCGTGGCCCCACAAAAGGCCGCCGGTCATCAGCTGCACGCAGAAGGTAGGCCGCCAATCGAAAGTCTGCCGAGACCGCCGCTGCATAAACCGCACCGGCCAGCGATCATCTGGTTCAATGAGCGTATGTCCTGCCCACGTACAGAGCGCCAATTCGCGGTCAGTTACAAGTGTGACTATCTACTCTGCTAAAGACCGGATACCAAAGGCCTGTCTGTTGACGTTGATCAATGGATTATTCTACGGTGTTTGTAGAGATTTAATAACTAATTCTTCATTTCTATGACGTAATTATGCGTGTTAAAACAATTTTAGTTGCACACACAATTAAATTAACGATTTCGGTCTACCGGTTCCGACCCTTTCTTCAGATCAGTATGACGTACAGCAGGACAGACGATAGTGCTCTTGTACGATATACTGAGACGTAATAAGTCATTGGATACGTCTTGATCGTGTTGGACCTTCTTGTGCCCGGAGAAGCGCACCAACTAAATGTGGCATTGACTCAAAAAGCTTTTGGAAGTCCTCTGCAAAAATACTGAGCTATACTACCTCTATCTATAGCTGTCCGTAATTGGGAAAATGTTGCCGGTGCAGTATTTTGTGAACGAACTGATCCTTCGATTACGTGCCATAAATTACGACTCACCTCGAGAGATCTGTGTGCCACATCATTTGCCCTAAATGCCCAGAATGTTTTTCACACCAATCACGAACAGTTGTGGCTCTATGACATGGCACATTGTCATCCGTAATAATTTCATCGTTATATTGGAACATGAAGTCCGTAAGTGGCTGCAAACGGCCTCTATGTAGCCTCACAAAACCATTTACAATCAATTATCGGTTCAGTTGGAGGACCCAGTCCTTTCCATTTAAACACACCATTGTGGAGTCATCACCAGCTTGTACAGTGCCTTGTTAACTTGGGTCCGTGATTCGTGGGGTCTGCACCGCACTCAAAACCTACCATAAGATATAGCCAACTGAAATCAGGACACGCCTGAACAGTCTACGGTTTTCCAGTTGTCTAAGGTCCAAACGAAATCGTCACGAGCCTAGGAGAGGCGCTGCAGGGGCAGTCCTGTTGTTAACGAAGGCACTGGCGTCGGTCGTCTGCTGCCATAGCCCATTAACGCCAAATTTCGCAGTGTTGTCCAGCGATACGTTCGTCGTATGTACATCGATCTCTGCCGTTAATTCGTGCTGTGTTGCTTGTCTGTTAGCACTGACAACTCCAAGCAAATGCCGCTGCCCCCGCTCATAAGTGAAGACTTTCTGTCACTGCGTTGTCCGTGGTGAGAAGGAATGCCTGAAATCTGGTATTCTCGGCACACTATTGGCACTGTGTATCTCGGAATACTCCTTGCGTCGGGCGGCGTTCAAAGTCTGTTAATTCCCATCGTGCGGCCATATCCCATGTGAAAACTTTCAGCATGAGTTAAGTGAGTACAAATGATAGCTCCGCCAATGTACTGTCCTTTTACATTTTGTGTATGCGATACTGTTGCCGTTTGTGTTCACACATATTGCTATCTAACGACTTGTCACCTCAGCGTACCAGGAAACATAAATCTGCATGTGTCTGGCAATAAACGTTATACTAACCAACATAAAAATGATATACAAACGATGATAATGTCTTGCTTCATGAAACCATTTGTATCTGAGTTATCCTTAATAGCGACAAGTCTTCTAATTTTCATAAATATTTCGTCCGTTGTTAACATACAATTGTGTTAATGCACCTCCGCAATGCCTGTGCGACGTGGTTATCGTAGCCGCTGGCGGCCAGTGTTGCTGTGTACAAGTCTTTGAATGCAACAGACAATGACCTTACCGGGCAATTCAATAAGTAGCAGCTTATTGGTGGTCCAAATATCTTTCGTGGACTGAGAATGCATTTCACGTGCGATGTTAGTGCTGTTTTTGGAGGCAGCACATGGTTGACCTTAGCTGTTGTATGGGGGAACCATGCAGGTTATGGTGGCCTTGAAGCCTTCCCTGATGAAAACATTTTGGCTTGGAAGATTTGAAGTATAGTGTACCGTCCTACTAGCGAAGGTTCCCTATGGTACAGTAGTTCCAGACAAGCCGTTTAAGCCGTCTACAAGAAGAAAGAAGAAGCTGAATGCAGACGAGTACCTGTTTATTTGGGCCAAAGTTGTGAACAACAATTGTAAAATAAAGATTACTGGCGACTGTATGTTTTATAGTAGACAATAAAAATTCCTTATCTCCTTACCTAATTCGTCATCTTTCCAAAAAAAATATTCATTCACTTATCTACGGCTATAGGGCATGGTTACGCGCTAGGCGTAGTGTGACCTTGAGGCAGTCGATGTGTTCTGTCTGGTGTCTAGGCACTTGGTTACCTTAAGCGAGCGGACTTAGCGGCTGCCTGGGCCGCGCGGCGCTTCTAGTGTTACTTAGCGCCGCGCGGGCTAAAAGTGCGCCACCGGAAGTTGATAAGCGGGCTGCAGCTGTTGTTAACATACACTATTCCCCCTGTAGTTTTTTCTCAAAAAAGCATTTACATCTAATTCACCACCTACGTCAGTTTCATTATTTATATCATCTTTGAAATGGTTAAAATGGCCCTGAGCACTATGGGACTTAACATCTGTGGTCATCAGTCCCCTAGAACTTAGAACTACTTAAACCTAACTAACCTAAGGACATCACACACATCCATGCCCGAGGCAGGATTCGAACCGGCGACCGTAGTAGTCGCGCGGTTCCGGACTGAGCGCCTGAACCGCTAGACCACCGCGGCCGACTATATCATCTTTCCTGGAGATGATACATATATACACTGAAGAGGCAAAGAGACTGGTACATCTGCCTAAAACCGTTAAGAGCCCACGCGAGCACGGAGATATGCTACAATATGACGTGGCATGGACTCGACTAATATCTGAAGTAATACTGGAGGCAACTAGCACCAGGAATGCCGCAGGGCTGCCCATAAATCCGGAAGAGTACGAGGCGGTGGAAATCTCTTCCGAACAGCACGTTGCAAGGCATCCCAGATATGCTCAGTAAAGTTCATGTGTGGAGAATGTGTGGGTAGCGGAACTGTTCAAGCTCAGAATATTCCTGGAGGCACCCTATAGGAACTCCGGCCGTGTGGGTTGTTACATTGTCCTGCTGGAATTGAGCAAGTCCGTCGAAATGCACAATGAACATTAATAGATGCAGGTGATCAGACAGGAAGCTTACGTACATTTCACCTGTCAGACGCGTATCTAGACGTATCATGGGTCCCAAATCGCTCCAACTGCACACTCCCCGCACCGTTAGAGAGCCTCCACCAGCCTGAACAATCCCCTGCTGACATGCAGCGTCAATGGATTCATGAGGTTGTCTCCATACCCTTACACGTCCATCCGCTCGATACAATTTGAAACCAGACTCGTCCTACCAGGCAACATGTTTCCAATCATTAAGTGTTGACGGGCCCAGGTCAGGTGTAAAGCTTTGTGTCGTGCAGGCATCAAAGGCACACGAGAGGGCCTTCGGCGCCGAAAGACGCTATCGATGATATTTCATTGAATGGTTCGCAAGCTGGCACTTGATGGCCCAGCATTGAAGTCTGCAGCAATTTGCGGAAGGGTTGCACTTCTGTCACCTGAACTGTTATCTTGAGTCGTTCCTGCAGGATCTGTTTCCGGCCTCAGCGATGGCGGAGATTTGATGTTTTACCGGAATCCTGATATTCACATTACAATCGTCAAATGGTTGTACGGGAAAACTCCTACTTCATCGCTACCTCGTAGATGCTGTGTCCCATCACTTTTGCGCCGAGTACCACACGACGTGCGAACTCACTTAAATCTCGATAACCTGCCATTGTAGCAGCAGTAACCGATCTTACAACTGTGCCAGATACTTGTCTCATACAGGCTATGCCGACCACAGCGCCGTATTCTGCCTGTTTACATATCTCTGTTTTGAATACGCATCCCTATACCAGTTTCTTTGGTTCTTCACAGTATATGCAATTGAAATAATAATTACTCCTATTTCTCGGTGTTCCGATTTAATATATTTAATAGTTTAAAAAACTGAGGCATAAACAGTGTTGCAACACTTAAACCAAAGAATTAGCTCAAGCTACTCATTTGAACCTTTTTGCTTCATGCTTTTATGTTTCAGCGGCTCCTACTCTCAAGATGGATAACATCACAGCTTAATTTACATATGTTTCCCCTCGTTAATGCTTCCTATAATTTTACTTGCAAGAACAACGTAATTGTGCCGCCTTTCAAACAAAAATTACTTCAGTGATATAGATGTTTTCATAGGGATCGTGTGACAGATATTGCCACGTAAATTAATAAATGAGCAAAGTAACTTCCAAATGTATTAGTACTGAACATAGTCCGCAATCATAAAAACAGTCTAATTAGATGCGGTTTTATTTAGGATGTAGATACCGTTTCATAAACCTATGTTCAGTGTTCTGTTCGCCCTCTATTTTAGCACAAATCAATAGATGCCTTTCAAACAGAAATTTGAACGTTGCACAGTTCCAATATTAACCACCTGCATATTGAAGATGCATCATATCTCTTCGGGCTGGCGTGGCGTATACTCGTGGCTTGCATATGCATATAATTCTTTCAAATACGATATATATATATATATATATATATATATATATATATATATATATATATCGATGGTATATATTATGCAATTGTTATTTCCACATTATTTAACATTAACTCTGATGCTGATTGATTGGTTTGATTTGTATACATCTACACGATACAGGAAGCAAACGTTTGTAGAAAATCGTGGAGTGTGTTAACGTGGGGGGCAAAATATTTTTACCAACATCAGTGGGAAACGTGCAGAAATAATAGTAGAACGAAAATTCTGAATATTAGTGACAATATATATTCCCACTGATGTCGGTAAAAATATTTTGCCCCCCACGTTAACACACTCCACGATTTTGTACAAACGTTTGCTTCCTGTATTCTGTAGATGTATACAAATCAAACCAATCAATCAGCATCTAGGTTAATGTTAAATAATGTGGAAATAACAACTGCATAATATATACCAACGATTGGTTTAATCATGAAAATGATCATTCACGTTCAGAAGAAAGTAAGAACACACGTTCCCTTGCGCTATATTATTAAATTCTTTAGTTGCCGGACGAATATGAGTCGCTTTGTGTCGCTTACACCTTATAAAGATGGCTATGCTTGCATCCAATATGATACGTGCTACTCACTGGAATTAAGGAAAACGTAGAAGGGAGCTCCCACCAATATAACTTTCTTTTCATACAACCTGTTTATTTAACAATATATAAAATGTGTTTTACAGATAATCGAAGCATTTAACCATAAACTTTTCTTTAACAAAATGTACAAATTTGGAAAATCGTTTGTACTTAAATCTTAAGTTGAATAAGCTTTCGATCTTTGCAAGAGAAATCTTAAGTGCTGTATTGCAAAACAGCAAACAATATGACAATGATTACAAGACGGCCGGACCCGCAGCCCGCCCGTTATCGGGTGAAACAGCGATGTTTACTCCACGCTGGACACAGTCTATCTTATTAAATGCCCTTCTTCAACACATGAAAACCAAATAAGCACCATTGATGACAAGAGTGCTTTAATTACTCAAAACAGATTAACTTTTAAAGGTTAAACAGGTTAGGAAAGTATGTGACAATGATAAGGCGTACTTCAAAGCTACCAACCACTTAACTTCAATCGGCAACCAAGGGACGACTGGATCCCGACCCGTCCCTTTTGACAACTTTATTTTGACTAAAGCCCTGGTGACAGTTGGCCCTAATATTTTCAAAGTTGAAGTGATTGTCAGTTATTAAGATCGCTCTGATGGAACATCTTGAAACATTACTTGTGAACAATTATTACAAGAGAACTCACTCGCCGGAACTACAAGATCCAGCTAAAATACACCGATAATGACCCGGTCCTTCAAACACAGCAACTAACAGCTTAGTACAACAGGTTGTTCAGATTATAACTAATGACTAAGAACTGCAATTACAATCAAAGAACTGAACCGGTTAACAGCTAAATCTAACCACAAGGTCCCTCTTTTGTTTAACGGCAACATGTGCCTTAGTACGATTGTTACATGGATCCACGGTACGTCACAGCGGTTACTGTGTGGTGCCGATGAAAGCCAGGTAGAAGAGGGCAGCTAGGCCACGTGCGGTCGTCCGACGCGAATGCTGCCAACCAGCCGACGGGATGTCGGCCTGCTGCTTGTAGTCGACGAAGACCCCTGTGAAGTACTCCGGTATCTTCGCTCTGCGCAGGCCCTCTTTGCGCAGTTCGTGGCTTCGGGCGCTCGGACCTCGTGACCTCCACTTGTCACGACGTTACCGCCAATTCCCAAATCTCATGCCTCCCTCTCGGGCCAGCGAGCCCCTTAAAGACATAGGCAAGCAAAGACCCACTAAGGACACAACCCACAGATGCCAACTCTTCCTCACAGTTGTTGGCAATGCGGCAGCAAGAGGGATGGTCGATACTGCAAAAATGGTTCAAATGGCTCTGAGCACTATGGGACTTAACTGCTGAGGTCATCGGTCCCCTAGAACTTAGAACTACTTAAACCTAACTAAGGACATCACACACATCCATGCCCTAGGCAGGATTCGAACCTGCGACTGTAGCGGTCGCGCATTTCCAGACTGTAGCGCCGGCCGGTGTGGCCGTGCGGTTCTAGGCGCTTCAGTCTGGAACCGCGTGACCGCTACGGTCGCAGGTTCGAATCCTGCCTCGTTCATGGATGTGTGTGATGTCATTAGGTTAGTTAGGTTTAAGTAGTTCTAAGTTCTAGGGGACTGATGACCACAGATGTTAAGTCCCATAGTGCTCTGAGCCATTTGAACCATTTTTTAACCATACTGTAGCGCCTAGAACCGCTCGGCCACTCCGGCCGGCCTACTGCAACTGAACCAGTGGCGCCAGTCAGAAATATAGAACAGGGAATCAGTGATCATAAGGCCGTTGCAGCATCCCTGAATATGGAAGTTAGTAGGAATATAAAAAAAGGGAGGAAGGTTTATCTGTTTAGCAAGAGTAATAGAAGGCAGATTTCAGATTACCTAACAGATCAAAACGAAAATTTCTGTTCCGACACTGACAATGTTGAGTGTTTATGGAAAAAGTTCAAGGCAATCGTAAAATGCGTTTTAGACAGGTACGTGCCGAGTAAAACTGTGAGGGACGGGAAAAACCCACCGTGGTACAACAACAAAGTTAGGAAACTACTGCGAAAGCAAAGAGAGCTTCACTCTAAGTTTAAACGCAGCCAAAACCTCTCAAACAAACAGAAGCTAAACGATGTCAAAGTTAGCGTAAAGAGGGCTATGCGTGAAGCGTTCAGTGAATTCGAAAGTAAAATTCTATGTACCGACTTGACAGCAAATCCTAGGAAGTTCTGGTCTTACGTTAAATCAGTAAGTGGCTCGAAACAGCATATCCAGACACTCTGGGATGATGATGGCATTGAAACAGAGGATGACAAGCGTAAAGCTGAAATACTAAACACCTTTTTCGAAAGCTGTTTCACAGAGGAAGACTGCACTGCAGTTCCTTCTCTAAATCCTCGCACAAACGAAAAAATGGCTGACATCGAAATAAGTGTCCAAGGAATAGAAAAGCAACTGGAATCACTCAACAGAGGAAAGTCCACTGGACCTGACGGGATACCAATTCGATTCTACACAGAGTACGCGAAAGAACTTGCCCCCCTTCTAACAGCCGTGTACCGCAAGTCTCTAGAGGAACGGAAGGTTCCAAATGATTGGAAAAGAGCACAGGTAGTCCCAGTCTTCAAGAAGGGTCGTCGAACAGATGCGCAAAACTATAGACCTATATCTCTGACGTCGATCGGTTGTAGAATTTTAGAACATGTTTTTTGCTCGAGTATCATGTCGTTTTTGGAAACCAAGAATCTACTGTGTAGGAATCAACATGGATTCCGGAAACAGCGATCGTGTGAGACCCAACTTGCTTTATTTGTTCATGAGACCCAGAAAATATTAGATACAGGCTTCCAGGTAGATGCTATTTTTCTTGACTTCCGGAAGGCGTTCGATACAGTTCCGCATTGTCGCCTGATAAACAAAGTAAGAGCCTACGGAATATTAGACCAGCTGTGTGGCTGGATTGAAGAGTTTTTAGCAAACAGAACACAGCATGTTGTTATCAATGGAGAGACGTCTACAGACGTTAAAGTAACCGCTGGCGTGCCACAGGGGAGTGTTATGGGACCATTGCTTTTCACAATATATATAAATGACCTAGTGGATAATGTCGGAAGTCCCATGCGGCTTTTCGCGGATGATGCTGTAGTATACAGAGAAGTTGCAGCATTAGAAAATTGTAGCGAAATGCAGGAAGATCTGCAGCGGATAAGCACTTGGTGCAGGGAGTGGCAACTGACCCTTAACATAGACAAATGTAATGTATTGCGAATACATAGAAAGAAGGATCCTTTATTGTATGATCATATGATAGCGGAACAAACACTGGTAGCAGTTACTTCTGTAAAATATCTGGGAGTATGCATGCGGAACGATTTGAAGTGGAATGATCATATAAAATTAATTGTTGTTAAGGCGGGTGCCAGGTTGAGATTCATTGGGAGAGTCCTTAGGAAATGTAGTCCATCAACAAAGGAGGTGGCTTACAAAACACTCGTTCGACCTATACTTGAGTATTGCTCATCAGTGTGGGATCCGTACCAGATCGGGTTGACGGAGCAGATAGAGAAGATCCAAAGAAGAGCGGCGCGTTTCGTCACAGGGTTATTTGGTAACCGTGATAGCGTTACGGAGATGTTTAACAAACTCAAGTGGCAGACTCTGCAAGAGAGGCGCTCTGCATCGCGGTGTAGCTTGCTCGCCAGGTTTCGAGAGGGTGCGTTTCTGGATGAGGTATCGAATATATTGCTTCCCCCTACTTATACCTCCCGAGGAGATCACGAATGTAAAATTAGAGAGATTAGAGCGCGCACGGAGGCTTTCAGACAGTCGTTCTTCCCGCGAACCATACGCGAATGGAGCAGGAAAGGGAGGTAATGACAGTGGCACGTAAAGTGCCCTCCGTCACACACCGTTGGGTGGCTTGCGGAGTATAAATGTAGATGTAGATGTAGATGTAGAATTGAATGGCACCACGACTCGCAATAGAATTATTAGAAGTACTTTCGACAAGAGTGTAGCGAAATACAATATCACTATAGCCCACTGACTATTCTATTCAATATTATCAATCCTACAGTGAACTGTTATCTCGCTTCGAGATCTTGTCGCCCCATTCTATAATGAGCGCCAGTGTGAAACTCCTCTCGGAGTCGCGCAAATGTCTGTTCTTTTTAGCATATGAACATTACGTTGTTGTCGAATGTGAGAGAAGTACGTCGAGATGTTAACGAGAAAATTCGGTATTCTTTTTATTGGTAAGAATCAGGTTTGAAAAGGGACAGAAAGAAGATCGTGTTTTCGGAGACAATTTTCTGTGCCTAGTTGAAACATACAACTGCTCTCAATTTGTTAGTAAATTTTTGTTGCTTGCCAGTCAATGTAACTGATCGTTACAGCAGTTCGAACTGAGAAACTGTAGATGAAGAATTATAGCTTTCTAGATAGCATCATACATCCTCACTTATCAAACACCGCGGTTTCTGTGAGTTTGGAATCGATTAAATATTGCTTATTGATGGTAAACTGTACAAGACTGCGCTCGTGCGTATTTGTCAAACAAACGCGCTGCCATCTTTGTAATGAACCTTCCGCGATATTTCACCACCAAGTAACGTCGGTTATGAGAGCAATGCCGCTTATTGCGACATTCCTTTTTTGAAATGTGATTCTGTTCTGTCGTCCCAGCGAGCGAGGCTGGTAGCAGTATTTACTGTTATGTAGACATAATAGTTTTAGAAACATAAATTCATTTTAAAAGTATTTAACCTATGAAACACAAAGAATTTTAATGTTATCAATTTTTTTTTTGTTTTACAAAAATCACTGCAGTGCAAGTTAAACAGTGACTCCCTTACTGGCAGCGGATGATGGAACCAACAGGGCTAGGTCATCAGAGAGGTTGGTTGGTTTGTATGTGGGCCTTTATTGTTCGTGAGGGTGTAAGGCAGGATTTATGTGATTTTTGGACAGAAGGTCTAGCCATAGTTACGGTGTGCGGCGGAAAGGATGAGTTGTTAAAGAAAGAGGATACTCTGATGTAAGAAACGAGATGTTTAAGTGAGTTGTGTCTGAGTAGAAATGAAAGGATCGTCAGTCAGGATGAGGCTGTTGTTGCGTTGGCAGAGGATGCAGAGGACGTGTATTGACCAGAGTCAGAGGGTTTTATTGGTTTGACAACTCGCCAGGGCTGATAAATAGACAGAAATCAAAGGTCCTATTAGAGCCGAATTTGCCGATGGTGTAGGATACCTACAGATCTATAGAGATGTTAAATGTGGAGGTGGAGGGGAGGGAGGGTAAGCAGATATCTGAGAAATTGGGAAGTAGGAGGCGGCTACACGGGTAGCAGGGTCTGTGCGGCGTGGAATGGGCGCTTTTCAGGGTAGAGGGTCTCAGGAAAACAATAAAAGGCTTTACTCTCAAAGGATGCATGCGAACACAGGAAGAACGTAAATACGGGCAGCACTGGTATAACAGCTGTAAATTACCGTAGATTTTTTATGAACGTACTAGAGCTCCAAGCGCTAATAGAAAGCACTGATCCTCAAATAGTTATAGGCACTGGGAGCTGTCTAAAGCCGGACATAAGATCAGCCGAAATTTTTGCGAAAAATGAAAAAGTATTCCGAAATCATAAGCTAAACACAGTTGGCGGTGGCGCGTTTGTTGCTATTAGAAGTACTTTACCTTGTCGCGAAATTGAAGTATATTAAAAAAAATGGTTCAAATGGCTCTGAGCACTATGGGACTTAACATCTGAGATCATCAGTCCCCTAGAACTTACAACTACTTAAACCTAACTAACCTAAGGACATCACACACACCCATGCCGGAGGCAGGATTCGAACCTGCGACCGGAGCGGTCGCGCGGTTCCAGACTGAAGCGCCTAGAACATCTCGGCCACAACGGCCGGCCCTGAAGTATATAGTTCCTTTGAGTTAGTGTGGGTAGATGCCATTCTTGGCAACTGGAATAAAATAATAACAAAGACACATGTTTATTTCCGGAGGTACGCATAAAATATCATTCGAAATTGTGTTGAACGCATTCTCTGAAAATTACTTCGAGCAGCTAGTTCATGAGCCCACGCGAATAGTAAAGAGCTGTGAAAACACAAACTGCAAAACAATTTGGATAAGATATCCGTATAGTGCAAAAATTGTCAGTTGACACTAAATAACGAAAAATTTTAGGTTATCCACATGAGTGATAAAAGGAATCCGTTAAAATTCAGTTACACGGTAAATCAGTTGGAATTTAAGTTCAACTAGACACGTAGGAATTACAATTACGAACAACCTAAATTGGAAAGAACACACAGAAAATGTTGTGGGGAAGGCTAACAAAACATTGCGTTTTATTGGCAGGACACTTAGAAAACGTAACAGTTCTACTAAAGAGACTGCCTGCACTATGCTTGTCCGTTATCTTTCAGATTATTGATGCGCGGTGTGGGACCCTTACCAGATATGTTTGACGGAGTACATCGAGAAAGTTCAAAGAAGGACATCACATTTTGTGTTATGGCGAAATAGGGAGAGAGTGTCACTGAAATGATACAGGGTTTGGGGTGGACATCATTAAAACAAAGACGTTTTTCGTTGCAGCAGGAACTTCTCACGAAATTTCAATCACCAATTTTCTCCTCCGAGTGCGAAAATATTTTGTTGATGTCGACCTACATAAGGAGAAACAATCATCATAATAAAATAAGGGAAATCAGAGCTCTCACGGAAAGATACAGGTGTTCGTTTTTTCCGTTTGCTGTACGAGACTGGAATAATAGAGAATTATTATGAAAGTGGTTCGAGGAACCCTCTGCCAGGCAAATGTGATTTACAGAGTGGCCATGTATATGTAGATGTAGATGTAGAAGTAGAACATTGCTGGAGTAGATATCCAAACATTGACATAGGAGAAGATAGGAGCGGCATCTAGGCTTATAGAAGTTGATAGAAAGAATACAGTCCCTATGTCTGACTCGTTGATAGTTTTGGAATATTGAAGAGTAACTGTTGGAGACCGGTATTTTTATGTTAATTTTCAGCAAGTCTACATCTACGTGACTACTGTGCAAACGCCAACTTAAATGCCTGACAGCGGGTTAATTGAATCTCTTTCAGACTATTTCTTGACAGTTCCACCCTGTAGCAGGGCGTGGGAAATCATACACTGAAATCTTTCCTTACGAGCTTTCACTTCTCCTATGTTGTTACGATGATCGGCTCTCCCTATGTTTTCGGATTTAGGCGAAATAAGCTTGTGATTGAAATTTCATGAGGTTTCACGGCAGCGAAAAACGCCTTTTTTTGATTATTGGCACCCCAGCTTGTTTATCATGTGTGTGACGCCCTCTCCCCCATTTCGAGATAATACTAAACGAGCTGCCCCTCTTTGTATTTTTTCGATGTCCTCCGTCAATCATATCTAGTAAATATCCCATACTGCACAGTAATATTCTAGCAGGGAAAGGACAAGAGCGTAGAGTAGGCAGTCTCTTCAGTAGACCTGTTGCATCTTCTAAGTGTCCTATAAATAAAACACAGTCGTTCGTTTGCTTCCCTGCAACATTGTCTATGTGATCGTTCCAATATGAGTGCTTCGTAATTGTAATTCCTAGGTATTTAGTTGAACCGATAGGCTTTAGATATGGGTGATTTATTGTGTAACCGAAATTTAACGTATTTACTTCAGTACTCATGTGGATGACCTCACACTTCGCATTACATACATCAGTTACCACTTTTTCACCATATGGATAATGCAACCAAATCAATTTCCAATTGGTTCTAACCTTCTGATGACTTCAGTAGAAGGTAAACGACAGCTTCATCTGCAAATGATCTAAGAAGGCTCCTCAGATTGTCCCCTAAGTCGTTTATATGGATTAGGGAAAGCTGAGAGCCTGTAACACTTCCTTGGGGAACGCCGGATTTCTCATCTGTTTTACTCGCTGACTGTCCTACGATTATTACGTACCGTTATCTTTCTGACAGGAAATCACCAATCCAGTCACGCCACCGAGACGATACACCGTAGGCAAGTTTGATTAGAAGTCTCTTTCAAGGAACGGTGTCAAAATCAATCTGTTGTAAATAATGTTCGAACACAGTACATGTTCTAAAAACTCACTGCAAATCTACGTCAGTGATATGGGTCCGTAATTCATCAGATTACTCCTGTGACCTTCCTTGAGTATTTGTGTGACCTGTGCAACTTTTCAGTCTTCAGATATGCATATCTCGCCGAGCGAGCGGTTGTGTTGATTGGTTAGTGTGGAGCTATTGTATCAGCATGCTGTGAAAGGAAACTAATTTGTATACATTCGGGACCGAAGGACTTTTGTTTATTAGATGATTTAAGCTGGTTCGCGATGCCTAAAATATCTATTTCTAAGTCACTTATGTTGACAGTTATTCTTGATTCGAGATCTTGTATATCTACTTCGTCCTCTTCGGTGAAGGAATTTCAGAAACTGTGTTTAGTAACTCCGCTTAATTCCTTTGCCATCAGTAATATTACCATTGGCATCGCGCACTCAATGTATTGTTTGTGTCTTGCCGCTGGTCTGCTTTACATACGACCAGAATCTTTTGGTAATTTCTGGCAGATTTCGAGACGGAGTTTTGCTGTGGAAGTTATTAAAAGCATCTCGCATTGAACTGCGCGCCAAGTTTCGAGCTGCAGTGAAACATCGCCAGTCCTGGAGAATGTGTAACACTAAGAACGTAGATAAAATACCTTCTGCATAATCCAAAATTTGTCGCCGTTCAATATCTGTTGATAACCTGCATTATACTTATGATTCTTAATATGTGAGTTTTATGTAATATGTAATGGATGTAATAATGTATTTATTTCTGACTATGTAATTGATTGTAATGACAGTGTAAATATTTTAAACTGCTGGGTAAGAGCCAAGGGAAATTTATTTAAATGTATCGATAGCAACGACGAAATGGCAGTAGCTGAATCGTTGTTTATCTTTGCGTATCGAGAGTCTCTGTCACTCTACGTAAAGAGAGGAAGCGGAGCAGCTTGAGTCATGAAAGAGTGCGGAAGTATTTGTCGGACGCTCCGGCAGACGCGATTTGCACCTATGATCAGGCCATGCGCACCAAATTCCTTAACCCGCGAACATTGAGAGTACGATAGGAGTGGACAGGTGGAGAATGCTGCAGTTCTGTTGTCTGTCCCATATTTATCCGTGTCTCTGGAGACGACTCGGGGTTCACAACCTCCAGCTGCAGCACCAGCTCCACACTAACCAATCAACACAACCGCTCGCTCGGCGAGATATGCATATCTGAAGGCTACATTCTTCGTCGTCCGCAGGGGTACAGCATCGTAAGACTTAAGTAATTAAAAATATAGCCTTGTAGAGGCATTACCCTATGGGATTTCTTTCACAATGTTTGACTAACTTGAATAATAACCTGCAACAGTTAAAATTCGTAGGGCACCTGGATTGTCCTCAGACATTAATACCAAGCTGGGTCCCTTACCTAACCCTATCTTTTGCCATGTCCAGTGGCCCCTAAGCATATACTGGGAAAAGGCACAAGGGTTCGGGTCATATTTGCTCTCCATCACGTACAACATAATGCCCTACAAGCCACATAGCCTTATTGTGCTTTGTTCTAGGAAAGAAGGCTGAATGACTACGCAGTATAATCTCACTGGAGATTGGAGTTTCCTTCGTTCTCGCAAGAAATAAAACCGTAAAATATGAAAATTGAGTAACTATTTACCGTCACTTGTGTTTGTTCGACGATGACCAGTTTCAGTCTAAATTTTTTGCTTCAGTAAATGTCCATTCTCGTATTGCATAACGTAGGCGTAAATAATTTACAACTGTGAATATCAACTTCATTCACTTAAAGTAACTTAAAATTCCACTGGCAAAACTAATAACTAAAGATACAGCACGAATTAAGAGTGTGCAATTTCATTCATTCTGTATTTAACTTTACGAGTGAATTCTGCTAGCTTGGTATGTATTTTATTGTTCTTATATTAAAAGTGAAATGAGTTTCTCATTTGCTTGAAGTGAATGCAGTTCAGTCTTTCAATAATCAAAAGTAAATTGCTTGCCTTTTTCTAACTTTTCCATTACGTTACACTGGGGTTACTGGAAGAAATTTGTTTTACTTAACAAAGTCTTAGCTACATTTATTTCACCAGTAACTTCATTTAACTTTAATTTCAGAATTTAGTATTGCAGAATAAGTAACTGCAAGCTCTGCGCTTTCTAGTTCTTTTATTTTCCCGTGAACCGTTGTGTTGTGTGACAGCATGACAACATTCCTTAAGATTATGGAGATTCATTGGCCGAGTGAACAGGCGACCGTTTAGTTACCGCTTTTCTAGCTAGTCATTATTCTTTTGAATTATCAGTATTTTTTGTATTAAATGTTGCGTCGTACCCTTTCCCCCCTTTGCAGTTCGTGAGCCATTACACCCATTTCAAAATTATGTTCAGCATTTAGATTATATTTAGAACAGATTCTTCCTTCAGAAGGGTCTGTTGTACACTTTCCTCCTATTAATCGGTATCATTTTCCTTCTGTAACGACAGCCTTACTCACCGTAACATTTCATTAGTCATCCGCGGTTAGGATCAATTACATCGCAATACAGAAGGTCGATTAGGAAGGAGGAGGCTACAAGATAATGCGTTCTTTTAAATTTGGCATGTTATTTCGTTGTTTGTATTACAGTGAGTCGGCCTGGTTTGCATATCATGGGGCTCGTTACCATCTTTTATTAATTTTTAGACAACATAGTTGTATGGAGATAAACAGCGATTAATTTACTTATAATCAGTTATTCAAAATGACAGTCACAGTCGCATTATTGGCGGCTAAATAAATAATGTGATTGTGACTGTCATTTTGAATAATTGATTTTATTAATTTATTCGCCATAAATCTCTCAATTGCCGTTGACACTCTTTTTTTTATCTTAAGCCACGTCAGGTCTACAGTTACATAGTCACTTCGAAAGTGAAGACTTTCTCATAGGGAGGAGCTAACAGAATTTTTATCAGTTTTTTCAGATAGATAGACTTCGCTTGCCCTTGTGGGCACTAATCACTGTATCCGTCATGATGCTCCCTTACTTCAAGGTATTTTACTGCATAAATGAACCGCATATATCTTGTGGCCGCGAGATTCCTGTAGCTGTCACCGCTTCTCATATCTCTGTCGCCAGATGCCTCGATTTCGCCACTCTTCCTCATCTTCTATCATTCCTCTTCTCTCCGTGGCGTCTTAAATGCCACTTAGCCACCCTTTCCGTGGTATTCCTCTTCGTTTTCTTTCAGGAGGATACCATGAAAGTATTCTCTTTAGTCATCTGTTTACTTCTGTTCTTTTCGTATGCTCGAAGTATACAAGGTGTCTTTCTCCAATATTATCCGTGAAGCTATAATAGCCATGCGTTCTTTCTCTTATTTCCTCATTTCTTACGCGGTCAAATTGGAAGTTCTACATGTTCTTCTCAAGTGGTCCATTTCTAAAGCTCTCTCTTTTTATTTTATCCTGTAAGTTCGCAACACTACTCCCATTACTTGTTATTGGTTCCACGATGGATTTTTACAATCGAATTTTAACATTTGAACTAATTTTTGAGGGCCAAAGTGCGCTACTTAATATTTGTGTAGCCACCCTTCCCTGTCTGATCCGTTGCTAGACATCTCTGTCAGATACTCCATGCAGTGATAACAC